>NW_006287069.1:96415-96930 GCF_000327345.1 Myotis davidii | reverse complement strand
CTCTGGCTGAACTCCAGCCTACCTCTGTCCCTTCCCTGTGATTAGGATTTCTAAAGTCTCAGCAAGAGAGCAGGGGGTATCTAGACTTGCCACCTGCCTTAACTGGCCTGCCAAGGCAGTATTTAACTCCACTCCCTGTGTCTACTCAGGTGACCCTTTCCCCACACATGCTCGTGGGTGTCAGGTGGACCTCAGATCTATCCTGGTTCACCTGCTTCCTGAACTCTGTGAAGCATGGCAATGGACTCACCGTTTTAGTATATGGGTTTATCCTCTGCCCATTGTTGACATAAAAAGTATTTACCTCCTAGGGTTTTAAAAATCCATTAACTGGGTGTGCATGTGGCCACTCCCAAATTCCAAGAAGAGAGAAAAATCAACTGTCACAAAGATAATAAGCCTGTCAAATCTGTATTAAATCATCTATGTAAACTGTTTAACATTCTCAGAGTATTATTTTTTGCTGTTCTGCATGAGACAATAAAAATCAGTAACTGTTATAATAGAAAAAACAG
>NW_006287069.1:86147-93608 GCF_000327345.1 Myotis davidii | reverse complement strand
TCTCACACCTCAACATAGTAAAAGCCATATATGACAAACATGCACCCAACATCATATTCAATGGGCAAAAACTAAAAGTGTTTCCTTAATAACAGGAACAAGACAAGAATGTCCGCTTTCACCACTCTTATTCAACTGGTGGCCTGAATTAGAGGAAATATTTTAATATTGCTATTTGCCCTTTATAATAGAAGTGTCAGGGATGAAAGAAAATTAGTAAAATGTATATGAAAAATCTTCCTCCTGTCAGAGTCTGGGGTGCACCAAAGGACCCAGAGTCAAGTCCCCACCCACCCATGTTCACCTTGAGATCATGTGAGACCCAGACCGGGCCAGCCCCATCCCCATTGGGCTAGATTCAGACCCAGCCAGTCTCGCTCTTGTCAAGCCCTGCTGGGGAGGGGTGCAGCCTGAGGTCTCCCATCACACCCCACTAGGTAGGGGCATGGCATGAGGTCCCCCATCAAGCTGTGCAGGGTCAGGGGCATGGCCTGAGGTCCCCCGGCCTGGCACCAGGGAGGGGGGCCCAGCCTCAGGTCCCCTGTCAACACCCGCTGGGGAAGGCACAGCCTCAGGTCCCCTGGCCTGGTGCTGGGGTGGGGGGTGCGGCCTGAGGTCCCCCAGCCCAGCACCAGGGTGGGGGAAGCACCTTGAGGTCCCTCGTCAAGCTGTGCTGGGTTGGGGGCGCAGCCTGAGGTCCCCTGTCAAGCTCCATGGGGGGGTGCAGCCTCAGGTCCCTGCTGATTGCTCATTAAGGCTCGTTACAGGAACTCGGCCTCCGCTGTGGGTGCAGTCATCTTGTGTTATGGAAACCCTCCACCTCCACTGTGGGCACCACCATCTTTGTGATAGAGTGACAATCAATATGCATATTCCCTCTTTATTATATAGGATTATTATATAGGATGATACTGAAAGTGCTGATAGCTACAGCAATCAGACAAAAAGAAGAGATAAGAACATCCAAACTGGAAAGGAGGAAGTAAAACTCTCATTATTCCTAGATGACATGATATTGTACACAGAAAATCCTAAAGACTCCAATAGGAAACCACCAGACTTAATAAATGAATTTGGCAAGGTAGCAGGATACAAAATCAACATTGATAAATTGATGGCCTTTTTTATACACCTATAATGAACTGTCAGAAAAGAAAAACTAAAAATACAGACATTTATCATTGCAACAACATAAACTTAACCAAGGAGGTAAAAGACCTGTATTTGTAAAACTATAGGACATCAAAAAGGAAATAGAGGAAGATACAAGCAAATAAAAATGTATACCATGTTCATGAATTGGAAGACTTAACATACTAGTAATTATAACATCCATATGACCCAAAGCAATATATAGATTCCACACAATCTTTATTAAAATACCAATAACATACTTCACAGAACTAGGATAAAAACTCCAAAAATTTATATGGAATCATAAAAACCTCAAATACCTGCAGCACTCTTGAGAAAGAAGTTCAAATTTGGAGGGATTAAAATACCAAATGTCAAAGTATTCTACAAAGCCATTATAATCAAAGCAGCCTGGTACTGGCACAAGAACAAACATATAGACCAATGGAACAGAACAGAATCATCAGAAATTGACCCACAACATCACAATGAATTAATATTTGACAAAGGAGTCAAAAACATACACTGGGTTCAAGACAGTCACTTCAACAAATAGTGCTTGGAAAACTAGACAGACATGTGAAAAACATGAAACTAGATAGCCTACTTACACCATATACATAAATAAACTCAAAATGGATAAAATACTTAAATATAAGACATGAAACCATAAATATCTTAGAAAAAACATAGGCAGTAAAATCTCAGATATCTCTTTTAACAAAATTGTTACTGATACATCTCCTGGGGTAAGAGAAACAAAGGGAAAAACAACAAGCAAACAAATGGAACTATATCAAAATAAAAAACTTTTGCATAGCAAAAGAAATTATCATAAAAATGAAAAGAAAACCCACTGTATGGTAGAACATATTTGCCAATAGTAAATCTGATAACAGGTTAACATCCACAATATATAAAGTACTCATACAACTCAACAAAAGGTAGACAAACAATCCAATGAAAAATGGGCAGGGGACCTGAATAGACATTTCTTCAAACAGAACATATAAATGGTCAAGAAACATATGGAACAATGATCAGTCACTAATCCTCAGAGAAATGCAAATTAAAACTACAATTAGATATCGCCTCACACCTGTCAGAATGGCTATTATCAAAAAATAAATAAACAACAAGTTCTGGCAAGGTTGTAGAGAAAAGGAACACTAGTTCACTGCTGGCGGGAATGCAGATTCATTCATCCACTATGGAAAACAGTATGGAGCTTCAATAAATAAATAAATAAATAAATAAGGAACTTAATTTTGATCCAGTGATTCCATTTCTAGGAATATATGCTAAAAACCTTGAAACACCTATCAGAAAGAATATATGCACCCCTATATTTATAGAAGCGTTATTTATATTAGTAGCTAATATTTGGAAACACACCAAATACCCATCAGTAAATGAATGGATAAAAAAAGCTAAGGTACATTTACACAATGGAATACTATGCATTATAAAAAAGAGGGATCTCTTAACCTTTGGGGCAGCATAAAGACCTGGAGACTATTATGTTAAATGAAATAAGCTAAGCTGAAAAAAAAAATATCATATGATCTCACTTACTTGTGGAATCTAATGAACAAAGTGAATTGACCAAAAAAATAAGACCCGAAGCCATGGAGACATGGGACAGACTGACATACTCAATGTGGGGGTGGGGAATGAGAAGAGATATACCAAAGAACTTATATACTTACTAGAGGCCCAGTGCGTGTATCTGTGCACCAGTGGGGTCCCTAGGCCTGGCCTGTGGGGATTGGGCCAAAACGGCCTCTCCAACATCCACAGAGGGGTCCCATATTGTGAGAGGGCAGTTCTTGAGTGACGCACTCCAGCATCAGGCTCCCTCCTCTCTGGTTCTGGATGCATCACTCGAGAACCCCAACTGCCAAGTGACCACAGCTTGGCAGCTCCTGCATTCAGCATCTGCCCCCTGGTGGTCAGTGTGTGTTATAGCTACTGGCTGGTCGTCCGGTTGCTTAGGCTTTTATATATATAGACTAGAGGCCCAGTGCCTGTGCGGAATAGGCCAAAACTTGCTCTCTGACATCCCTTGAGGGGTCCCAGATTGTGAGAGGGCACAGGCCAGGCCGAGGGACCCCTCCAGTGCATGAATCCATGCATCAAGCCTTCAACATCCCCTGAGGTGTCCCAGATTGTGAGAGGGTACAGACCAGGCTGAAGGATTAATTTACTGGGCCTCTAGTGTGCATATAAGCTCTTTGGTTAATCCCTTTCCACATCCCTCCTCCCCATCCCTCTGAGATTCATTAGTCTGTTCCATGTTTTCATGCCTGTGGTTTCCACTCCTGTGTTGAGCGCCTGCCCCCTGGTGGTCAGTGTGCATCATAGCTACCAGCTGGTCAGCTGGTCGCCTAGGCTTTTATATATAGACTAGAGGCCTGGTGCACGAATTCATACACGAGTGGGGTCTTTGGCCTAGTTGGTGATTAGGGCTGGTCAGGGCTGTCTCCCATCCCAATCAGGGCCTGGGGACAATTGGGGCTTGCCCAGCTGTGGGGAGTGGCCACGGGAGGTTGGCCAGCTGGCTGGGGCCACAGAATGTTGGTTAGCTGGCTGGGGGTAGGGGCCATGGGAGATTGGCTGTGAAGGTGCACTGACCACCAGGGTGCAGCTTATGCATTGAGTGTCTGCCCCCTGGTGGTCAATGGGCATCATAGCAACTGGTTGATCGCTCATTTGGTTGTTTGGTAGTTCGGTCCCTTAGGCTTTTAACTATATAGATATGCATAGCCCATGGGCATGGACAATAGTGTGATGAAGACCTGGGGGAGGGTAGGGATAGGTACAGGCGGATAAATGGGGGGGTGAAAAACATCTATAATACTATCAACAATAAAAATATATTTAAATAGATTTAAACAAAAAATATAATAAAACGTATGAGTTATAGCAATAGCAGTTAATAGAGAAGTTCATAGATATAATTAGCCTACATTCTGAATAAAGAAACACAAAAATTTAAGCCAATTTTACACCTCAAGAAACTAGAAAATGAAAAACAAAGTAGGTCCAAAATTACCAGAAGAAAGGAAATAACAAAATCAAAGTTGAGATAAATAGAATACAGACTAAAAAAATAAACAAAAAAACACACTTTTTAAGAAAAGTTGATTTTTTTGCAATGATAAACAAAATATATGAGTATTTATCTAGACTTACCAAGAAACAGAGAAGTGAGAGATCAAATAAGTAAAATAAAAAACGAAAGGGAAGACATTACATATGCCACAACAGAAATAGAAGGAGAAATAAAATATGGACAATTATACACCAACAAATTGAATGAATTAGAAGTAAATAAATTCTTTGAAGCACATTTTACCAAGAGTGAATCATGAAGAAATAGAAAATATGAACAGACCAATTACTAGTAAGGAGGTTGAATCAATAATCAAAAAGTTCCCATTAGAAAAAAAGTCAGGTACAAGATGGATTCTCTGGTGAATTCTACCAAACATTTAAATAATCAATGAACCCTTTTCAAACTATTATAGAAAATGGAAATGTAAGGCATAATTCCAAGTTCACTTTATGAAGGCAGCATTACACTGATACCAAACCAGGCAAAAACACTACAAGAAAATTACACTTTCTCCCTTTAGTTCTGTTAATAGTTGTTTTATGTATTTCGCTGTTCTCAGTTTGGGTGCATATCTATATATCTATATCTATATCTATATCTATATCTATATCTATATCTATATCTATCTATATCTATATCTATATAGCAGTAATATGCAAATGAGGTCTATATGAGGTCAGGACTCCATAATGGTCACAACCAGCTCAGGAGGAGGGGCCGGGCAGCCCCGAGTCTGAGAGTACAACACGCAGGCGCAGCCCGGAACCTGAGAGATCAACACAGAGGGGTGCCTGCTCTGAGCCTCCAACGCAGCTGGGGACAGACCCCCAGTGGACACACACACACACACACACACACACACACACAAACATGGGGTGCCTGCTCCAAGCCTCCATGGCATAGCTGGGAGCAGGCCCCCAGCAGACACACACACACACAGGGCGCTTGTTCTGAGCATCTACAGCCAGACTGCTGTGGGCCTAAACTGTCAGTAGGATATCACTTGCGGGCTCCTGGACTGTGAGAGTGGGGAGGCTGGGCTGAGGGACCCCCAACCCCCAGTGCACGAATTTTGTGCACCGTGCCTCTAGTATATTAATAAGTATCATGTTTCTTTCATGTAATGTCCCATCCAGTGTGCAGGATGCTTGTCTCAGAAACAACCACCACCACCATTACCACCATCATCACTAAAACAGCTTATCTATCCTATATAATAAAAGAGAAACATGCAAATTAACCATCCCTCAGCTATGCTCAAGCCACGCTCACCAGCCACACCCACCAGCCAATCAGGAGCAAGTATGCAAATTAACACAACTAAGATGGCGGCGGCCACGGAGCTGGAGCAAGCAGGAGGCTTGGGTTGCCCCCAGAGATGAAAGAAGCCAAGCTTCTTGCCTGCCCTGGCCAGCCCTGGGTTCCACTCAAGGCTACAAAGTTTCAATTATAGAAGATAAATAAATCCCAGATACTTGCTTCCAGCCTTCCAAAAAAAGAAAAAAGAAAAAAAGGAGAGGCTGGGAGATTGGGTTGCCAGGGGGGGTGGCCAGCCTGAAAACGGCCATCACCCCCTCACCCAGGCTGTCCAGGCCCCCCAGCGGGACCCCCACCCTGATCCGGGACACCCTTCAGGGCAAACCAGCCAGCCCCCACCTGTGTATATGCAAAATAGAGTCAATATTCACTTCTTTTACTGTATGGCTATTCAATTGGTCAAGCATCATTTATTGACAGAATGTTTTTTCCTTGAAATGTAGATGTAACTGTTGTCACAAATTATTCATATATAAATGTCTTATTTTGGTCTACTATATTCTATTTTGTTTGTCTACCTAAATCAACATAGTTTTTATACCTTTTGGAGCCTTTATAGAAAGTTCTACTTTCAGGGCTCATTTGTGGTGGTCTCTTTCCACATGTACCACAGTTGGCAGTTCAAAAATCCACCTGTTAGGCCAAGTTTCCCTGCCTGCCCCTTTTTTCTGCAACATGGTTTAGAATCATGGGAAGCTGGGTAATGTCTGTGATGCTATACTCATACCCAGCAGGGACTGTGGCAACCCCCACCCTGAAGGGGCTGTGGCTAGCCTGCAAACAACCATCAGCCACTCACACAGGCTTGCCACACCCTCATGGGGTGAGGGTACCCGCTTGGGGGCTTGGCCAGCCTGCAAACAGCCATCAGCCCCTCACCCAGGGGAAGAGTGAGGAAGAGTGAGGTGGGAAGAGTGAGGTGCCTTCTTTCAGTTAAGGATGTCACTTTGCCTTGATGTCATTTCTCTAAATTTGGCCTTTCTATACTAAGGTTCTCAGACACCCTACAGGGAATGAGATCCCAGTTGTTTCTTCTTTGAGACAACCTCAAACATCATGAGTGAGTTTCTTGGAGCCTTTTATTTTTTAAATTCCCCCAATTAGCAAACTTTTTTGTTGGGATACCTAAAATATTTTGTATGTCAGCACAGAACCATCTCTAAAACAATGTGTGCACTAGTCCTTCCAAACACAATTATAGGTTTGTGAGGTCTAATTTAAATTACGTGTACTTATTAAAGTATGGCTCAGTTTTTAAGACATTATTTATGAGTTTTTTTTGAAGCAAACTGATGACATTGCTGGAAAGCAAGATCTCAAAGGCTCCCCAAATGTGACTCATCTTAAATTCCTGTATTTGGAAGACTTGGTGAAATTCTCCATTATCTCCACTAGGTGTCATAACAGCACTACATTTTTTTAAAATGTTGCTGTGGTTTCAGTTATAATTCCATTTTGTATGCAAATTCATTGATTACCTTGCGTACTTTTAACCTGTAAAGTCATACTTGAGGATCACAGAGTTATGAATGGGAATAAAATATCATCAATATTTGACATTTCGATTAATCAATCACAACTAAGATATGTGCAGAAAAAAAAAACACAAAAAAAAACAGCTCACTTTATTTTCAAAATTACACACTATATTGTTGGCTCAGAAACCCCAGTAGTCTCAAGCACACATCTTATTTGTTGCCGGGAGCTGGTCCATCCTTGCTGTTTCAAGGGACCTGGTGTATATGGCATACTGTTCTTAATATGTGTGCTCACCTTCTTGGCGCTGTGTTTTAACCAAGGTCACCTCTCTGAGAAAGGTTGTTTCCCCAGGTAGGGATTTTCCCCTAAAGTTAGGGAGGGAATAAAACCTCTTAACCCCTTCCCCAGCAGAA
>NW_006287069.1:72990-86054 GCF_000327345.1 Myotis davidii | reverse complement strand
AGAACTTAGAAGACAGAACCTACACAGAACCTAGAGACAGAAGAACTTCGCTGGAGAGAACATGGCAAAAGATCCTGGACAGAACCTGGCTACAGAACCTGGCTACCGAACCTGGCTGGAGAACCGAGCGAGAGAACATGGCTACAGAACCTGGCTGGAGAACCTGGAGAACCTGGCTGGAGAACCTAGCAAGAGAACATGGACACAGAACTTGGCTGGAGATTGTGGGTAGAGATCCTGGCAAGGCTGCTGATCAACTGAACGCTGTCTCCGTGTCATTCCTTCTTATCCGACTCCGTCTACACCTTTGGGAACCCCTGGACCTGCTGGGGTTGGACCCCGGCAATTTGTATCTTATTTTATTTCAAAATAGTCCTAAATGTTTATAGAAATGCCAGACTCTTTTCAGTTCATTTCAGTAGCTTCTTCACACACATGTATGGGAATATTAAGCATATTTTATTTTATTAAGCATAATGAAACCATTTAGCATAGTCCATAAAGCAAATACTCAGTTTCATTGTTTGATTACTTTTATGAAGATTTTAACATTAATTCTTTTTTAAAAATTTCTTTATTGTTTAAAGTAATACATATAGTATTGCATGTCTCCTTTTTTCCCCATTGACCTCTCCCCGGCCACCCCACACCCCAGCACATGCCCTCACCCCCCTAGTGTCTGTGTCCATTGGTTAAGCTTATATGCATACAAACAAGTCCTTTGGTTGAGCTCTTACTCCCATCCCCTGCCTTCCCTCTGAGTTTTGACAGACTGTTCAATGCTTCTCTCTCTGGATCTATTTTTGTTCATCAGTTTACGTTGTTCATTATATTCCACAAATGAGTGAGATCATGTGATATTTATCTTTCTCTGACTGGCTTATTTCACTTAGCATAATGCTCTCCAGGTCCATCCATGCTGTTGAAATGGTAAGAATGCCTTCTTTTTTACTGCAACATAGCATTCCATTGTGTAGATGTACCTAGTTTTCTAATCCACTCATCTGCTGATGGGCACTTAGGCTGTTTCCAAATCTTAGCTATTGTAAACTGTGCTGCTATGAACATAGGGGTGCATATGTCCTTTCTAATTTGTGTTTTCTGATTTCTTGGGATATATTCCTAGAAGTAGGATTACTGGATCAAATGGGAGTTCCATTTTTATTTTTTTGAGAACTCCATACTGTTCTCCACAGTGGTTACACCAGTCTGCATTCCCACCAGCAGTAAAGGAGGGTTCCTTTTTCTTCGCATCCTCGCCAGCACTTGTCATTTGTTGATACATGGATGATAGCTATTCTGACAGGTGTTAGGTGGTACCTCATTGTCATTTTGATTTACATCTCTCAGATTATTAGTGACTTTGAGCATGTTTTCATATGTCTCTTGGCCTTTTGTATCTCCACTTTTGAAAAGTATCTATTAAGGTCTTTTGCTTATTTTTTTATTGGATTGTTTGTCTTCCTTTCATTAAGCTGTAGGAGTTCCCTATAAATTTTGGAGATTAAACCCTTATTGGAGATAACAATGGCAAATATGTTCTCCCATCAGTGGGCTTTCTTGTTGTTTTGTTGATGGTTTCTTTTGCTGTTCAGAAACTTTTTATTTTGATGAAGTCCCTTTTGTTTATTTTCTCCTTAGTTTCCATTGTCCTAGGAGCTATATAGGTAAAGATATTGCTACCACATATGTCTGATATTTTGCTGCCAGTGGATACTTCTAAGATTCTTATGGTTTCCCATCTTATGTTTAAGTCCTTTATCTATTTTGAGTTTATTTTCAAAGAACAAGCCTTTGGTTTCATTGATCTTTTGTCTTGTTTTATTAGCCTCTATGCCATTTATTTCTTCTCTAATTTTTGTTATTTCCTTCCTTCTATTGACTTGGGCTTTTCTTGTTCTCTTTTTAATTCTTTAAGACGGAGGTTCTCAACCTGTGGGTCGCGACCCCTTTGGCGGTCGAACAACCCTTTCACAGGGGTCACCTAAGACCATCCTGCATATCAGATATTTACATTATGATTCATAACAGTAGCAACATTACAGTTATTAAGTAGCAACGAAAATAATTTTATGGTTGGGTCACAACATGAGGAGCTGTATTTAAAGGGCCAGAAGATTGAGAACTGCTGCTTTAAAATGTAGGGCTAAATAGTTTATTATCATTTTTTTCTTGCTTTTTGACGTACTTCCCTCTCAGGACTGCTTTCACTGTTTCTCTTCAATTTTTCATCGTTTTGTGTTCATTTTAACTTGTTTCTAGGAAGTTTTTAATTTCTTTCTTGATCTCTTTGATAACCCATTCATTGTTTAATTACATGCTATTTTGCTTCCATGTTTTTGAATGTTTTTGATTGTTTTATTGTAGTTGATTTCTAATTTCAGGTTATTGTGATCCAAGAAGTTTGATAACATTTTAATATTTTTGGACTTATAGAGACTTGTTTTGTGACTTATCATATGGTCTATCTTTGAGAATGACCCATGTGAACCTAAGAAGAATATATATTCTGCAGCTTTGTGGTGAAGTGTTCTTTAAATGTCAAATCCATCAGGTCTAGTGTGTCATTTAAAATCACAGTTTCCTTGTTAATTATTTTTTTTGTCTGGAAGATATACCCTTTGAATTCAGCAGGGTGTTAAATTCCCCTAATATGCCTCTATTGCTGTCAACTCTTCCTTTAAAATTCCCTAGAAATTATATGTATATCAAGTTGCTCCTGCATTTAGTGCATACATGTTTATCAGGGTTATATAACCTTGTGGGATTGATCCCTTTAGAATTATGTAGTGACCTTTATTTTCTCCTGTCATGGTGTTTTGAAGTGTATTTTGAAGTGTATTTTGTCAGAAGTGAGTATTGCTACCACAGCTTTTTAAAAAATATATATATTTTATTGATTTTTTTACAGAGAGGAAGGGAGAGGGATAGAGAGTCAGAAACATTGATGAGAGAGAAACATCGATAGCTGCCTCCTTTTAAAAAATATATTTTATTGATTTTTTACAGAGAGGAAGGGAGAGGGATAGAGAGTCAGAAACATTGATGAGAGAGAAACATCGATCAGCTGCCTCCTGCACACCTCCTACTGGGGATATGCCTGCAACTAAGATACATGTCCATGACTGGAATCGAACCTGGGACCCTTTAGTTCGCAGGCTGACACTCTATCCACTGAGCCAAACCAGCTAGAGCACTACCGCAGCTTTTTTTGTTGTTTCCATTTGCATAGAAAAATATCCATCCCTTCGTTCTCATCCTGTATGAATCTTTTATTCTGAGTTGGGTCTCTTATAGACGGGATATATTTGGCTCATCTTTTCAAATCCATTTATCTATCCTATGTCTTTTTATTGGAGCATTTAATCTATTCTCATTTAAGGTTTTTATTCATAGGTACTTATCCATTGTCATTTTAATTATACCTATGTTTCTCTCTTTCTCTTATTATTACAGCAGTCCCTTTAGCATTTATTTTATTTTATTTTTTATTTATTAAGGTATTACACATGTGTCCTTATCCCGTCATTGCCCCCCACCCCCTCACTCATGCCGTCACCCTCCTAGTGTCTGTGTCCATTGGTTAGGCTTATATATATGCATACAAGTCCTTTGGTTGATCTAGCATTTCTTATAGTGCTGATTTGGTGGTGATGATCACCTTGAGTTTTTTTTTGTTTTTTTTTTTTTGTCTAGGAGGTTTTTTATTTCACCATCTAATTTGAATGATAGACTGGCTGGATAGAGTAATCTTGGTTTCAGATCCTTGTTTTTCATTACCTTGAATACTTCATGCCCTTCCCTTCTTGTCTATAGAGTTTCTAATGAGAAATCTGCTGACAGTCTTATGGGAGCACTTTGTAGGTAAAAATTGCTTTTTTCTCATTGCCTTTAAATTCTCTCTTTTCTTTAACTTTTGGCATTTCAATTATGATGTGTCTGGCTGTGGATCCCTTTGGTTCTTCTTACTTGGGTCTCTCTGTGCCTCCTGAGCTTGTTTACCTTTTTTCCTCACCAGGTTAGGAGTGTTTTCTGCTATGATTTCTTCAAACACATTCTCTAATCCTTGTTCACTTTCTTCACCTTCTGTTACCCCTGTATATGAATATTGTTACATTTCATGTTGTCCCACAGTTCCCTTAAACAGTCCTCCTGGGGTTTCTTTAAATTGTTTTTATTGTTTGTTTATTTCTCTGTTTGAGTGACATTTTTCCTACACTGTCTTCCAAATCTCTCATCTGATCCTTGACTTCCCCTAATCTGCTGGGTATTCCTTCCAATATGTTCTTTATTAGTGTTATGTTATTATTTCCTACTAGTCTTTTTTCACAGTTACTATGTCTTTTCTTATGCTATTGAGCAGCTTTTCCATCATTGTACTAAACATTATATCTGATAAATTTCCTATCTCCATTATGTTTATCTCTTTATCTGGAGAATTCTCTTCTTCTTTCATTTGGGGGTTGTTTATTTTCTCCCCATTTTGGCTGCCTGTTTGTATTTGTGTCTATGTATTAGGTATATATGCTACAACTCCCAATCTCTGGTGCAAAACAATGTCAAACTGGCCCTGAGTCCCTGGTTTGGAGCTATAAGCAATCCACAGCCTTTTGCTCCCTCTGCTAGGGCTGGGTGCCTTTGGATCAGACCAAGTTTTGCCCCAGGCTCTGCTTTTCTTAGCCCTGGGCCCAGAATGAGATCAGGCAAAGACTCAAAGGCTCTAGAGATCTGCCTCTGCCTGCAATCTGATTATTATTCTTAAAGGCTTAGTTTGCCTCAAGCTATCAACCACAGGACGGGGGAGTGGGGGAGAGGTCTTCCAACAGGATGGAGCAACTGTCTTCCCTCCAGGCAACAACTGCCTGTGTAACAAAGTTCCAAAGAAAATGATGTCATCTGCACCATGAGGGAATGACTCAGCACAGGAAATCTGGGTGGCTACTGTCTGAGGTCCATCCCCATTAGCTCCCAACCCTGCTTCTGCTCACACAGCTCTAGTACATTCTGCCCTTCCTTTGCCATAGCACAAGGTGAGTTTCTGCACATGAAATTTTGTGCATTGACCCTTTAAGAGTGTGCCTGCATTTCCAGCTGTCTCTGGTTGGTATGCAGCAACCCCGATGCTTTTCAAAACCAGATGTTCAGTGGGCTCCTTTCTCAGTTCTGGTTCTCTGGGCTTGGGAGCCCAGCTTGGGATTTAGACTCCAGAGTTCTCAGTGGGAACACCCCACAGCTGAGATATACATCTGGACCTTCAGCTGCTGTCTGTGAGAGCCTGACAAGCCCTTTTGTGCCTCCATACTTCCTACCAATCTCTATGCAGTCTCCATTTTTCATCCTTGGTTATCAGGGTTTTCTCCAGGTAGTCTCCAGTTGATTTTTCAGGGCGGTTTTTCTGTATTTTAGTTGTATTTCCAGTTTGGTCCTGGGAAAGTGTCAATGTAGCTTCCACTTATTCTGTCACCATTTTTAATCCATCTCTCAATGGCTCATCTGGGTAATCTTGATGAATCTTAATTTTCATCATTTTGAATATTTTGTACCAGTCCCTATTAGCTTGCAAATTTCTATTGAGAAATCTGCTGACAGTCTTATGGGAGTTCCCTTGTAGTTAACTGCTTTACTCTAACATTAACTCTTTGTCTTTAATCTTTGCTGTTTTAATTATGATGCTTCTTGGTGTGAGCCTCTTTGGGTTCATCTTGTTTGAGACTTTGTGCTTCCTGGATTTATATATCTATTTCCTTCACCAGGTTAGTGAAGTTTTCTGTAATTTCTTCAAATAGGTTTTCTATTCATTGCTCTCTTTTTTCTCCTGATATCTTTATTTTGCAAATGTTGGTATCCTTGATGTTGCCCCAGAAGTCCCTTAAATAATCTTAATTTGCTTTTTTGTCTTTTTTTGTTTGTTTGTTTATTGTTCTGATTGGGTGTTTTATGCTACTTTATCTTCCAAATAGCAGGCTCAATCTTCTGCTTCATCTATTCTATTTTTGATTGCCTCTAATGTATTCTTTATTTCAGTTATTGCATTCTTCATTTTCTGTTTTATGTTCTCTATGTCCATTTTCATGTTTCCTTTCTTTGTTGAAGTTCTCATTAGGATCATTAAGCATCCTTATAGCCAGCATTTTGAATTCCGCATCTATTAATTTGCTAGCCTCTACTTTGTTTATTTCTTTTTTCTGGAGTTTTGATGTGTTCTTTTATTTAATACACGTTTCTTTGTCTCCTCATTTGGCTAATTTTTTGTGTATTGTTTGTTTCTGTGTATTAGATAGAACTGCTACAGCTCCCAGTCTTGGTAGAGTGGCCTTATGTAGTAAGTGTCCTGTGGGGCACAATGGCATAGTCTCCCCCATCACTTGAGCTGGGTGCTCCATGTGTGTCTCTTTTGAGGGTTGTGTGAGCCCTCCTGTTGTAGTTGAGCATTGATTATTGTTGGCACATCAATCAGACCTTCAAGTTGATTGGTTGTGAGGACTGGCTATGACTACAGTGGAGGAGCTGTTGTGCAGGATTTGACCTTACCGAGTCAAATTCACTTTAGCAGGGATCTGGTACCTGCCAAGTCACCCATTTATTATCATTCATGGATGTGGTTGGGTGGTTCTCTGGTGTGGTCTGAAGCTGGCTACTGAGTGTTTTAGTTCTGGGGCCTCTTAGAAGATATAGGCCAAGGTTAGTTGTTGCCTGTTTGCTGCACTTTGCCACCTGATATGAGCTACACATTGATCTGGACACAGTTGCCACTTGTGCTGGGATTGGAGGTCTGGGAGAAGCTAAACTGAGAACTGAAGCCTACTGTCACTAGTGCTGGGCTTGGGGCCACTTAGCAAGAGGTATGGGGCACACTGAGGCCAAATGCTGCTTCTGGGGTGTTTGTGAACCTTTAAAAGATTTTAGTAATGTCCACAGAATAATCTAACATGGACAATTTTCATGTAAAGGACATGGAAGTAGTTTGGGTGGGCCCATAATTGGATGAGGTGGGGGGGTGCATTCCTCAGGAAATCACCAAGGCAGTGTAAACAGTGTTAGCCAGGTGGATGGAGACTCACATATAATACCTGCCTGCACATGCAGGGCGAAGTATCATCAAAGGAATAATGGTGTATGCCAGCACTTCTGTCTGGGATAAAGCTGCAGCTCCAGCCCTTTCCCTAAGGCTCAACATTTCAGCTCCTTCTAGTATGTCCCTGTAATCCTTAGATCTGTTGCCCCAGCATTGGAGCTCAGAACAAATGACTCTGAGTAAGTCTACACATGGGCCTTTTTAAGTGGAACAAATGGGGCTCTTTAATCTCACTCAGCCACTATATCTGCTGTTTTTAATAACCAGAAGTTATAGGGACTTCTCAGCACTGGAACCTAGGCTGGGGAGCCTGGTATGGGATAGAACTGCTTGATTATCAGAGCAGGCCTCTATGTCCCCCCTGATTCTTAACCACATATGGGTGTAAGTCCAACCTGTTCCACATTTTTGCCCCTCCTTCTAGTCTTGATGCATGTTATTCTGTGTATCCTTAGTTATAGGACTTCTGTTCGGTGAGATTTCAGGCTATTATCACTGATGATTGTTCTCTAGTTTAGTTGTAATTTTTATGTGGTCATGGGAGGAGGCAAGTATAGCATTTACCTACTCTGCCATTTTGACTTGAAGTTACTCCTTTAAAATTTTAATATTATTTTAACAGTTGTCTCATTATGTGAATATACTGCAACACACTTAATTATGCCTTCTTGTTAAACATCTATTCTGTTTTTTCTTAATATTTGCTCTTGATTCATTCATTGAACAAATAATTAATAAGTGTGTACCATAAGCCAGGTACTATAATTCCACTGGGAATATAGCAGATATACCTGTGTGTGATCATATGTCCTCATGTGTATAGGTGTGTAGCCTTCATGATGCTTAAGTTTGTGATGCTGCAACAAAAAGCTTGGGGGATAAATCTGTGTCTGTCATTTCTCAATAACTCATTTGCATAGGTTTTTAAGAATGAAATTACTAAATTGGAGGATGTGAGCAATATAAGGCTGTTAATATAAATTACCACATATCTCAATAGAAAGATTGTATCATTTTATATGCTTGTAAAAATTATACAAGCAGGAATCATGTCTTTCTTGCTAATCATACCACTATACTCCCATCACCTGAGATTGTGCCTGTGGGGGCCCGGACCAGAGTACACTTGAGGTTCAAGGCCTCCTTGCAATGTGCATGAGTGCAGGAGAGGACACAGCAGTATTACTAAGTGAAAGGCCCCTTTTGCCCTACACATACGTGGGGGCAATGACTCAGCAATAGCACTATATGCACTGCACAAGCCCACCCTTATGTAACCTGTTTATGTTAATGTAGCACAAGTGTAACGAATTGGCACGAGGTTTCTTTTGTTTGAGTGTGTATATAAGTTGCCACTGACCAGCCATTATTGGCTGCTTTGTTCATAATAAAGCATGTCTCACCTACCTGTTGTTACCTGTGTTTTTCAAATTCCCTGCACCCAGAAGGGTCCAGTTCCTGGCTGAAGATCTTGCCCCTAACAGTGCCTGACAACTGTTATGTAGTTAATACATTTAAAAATAAATAAATGAGTAAATTCTCATCAACAGTCTATTAGAAATTGCACCTATCTTTGCCATAATGTCATTTAATGGCTAAAAGTGTACTTTAGAGCCAGGTTACATGGGTGTCTTTTTCTCTTCTTTCACAGTGAAAGTTACTTGACCACTTGGACAAGTTACTTGATCACTCTATGTTTTAATATTTTCAACTGTAAAGTGGAGCTAATAGTAATATGACCTCATATGGTTGGTGTAAAGATTAAATACATTGATTCTTAAACATTGTCTAACATATAGTTAACAGTCAATAGATATTATCTATAGCTATTATTATAGTTTCAAAATGTCTATTAAAAGACTAAATTTACCACTATATTATTTTATTGTTATAAGTTGCATTCACTTGATTGTGATTATAATTTTCAAAAGTATATTATATATAAATATGCAGGGTGGGGAAAAAGTAGGTTTACTGTTGTGATTATGCAAAACACAGTTTATTTTTGTATTATTCTTTATTAATTATTATATTATTTTCCATATGAATAACTGTAAACCTACTTTTGCCCTACACTGTATATGTGTATTTTGAGTTTTGCATATATATTATGAGTCTTATAGTTTCTATTATTTATGTGTATGAATTCTTATTTTTTCTTTATTGATTAAGGTACCACATATGTGTTCTTATTCCTCCACTGTCCCCCCACCGTTACTCTCATGTCCTCACCCCCCTGGTGTCTGTGTCCATTGGTTATGCTTATATGCATGCATATAAGTCCTTTGGTTGATCTCTCCCCCTTACTTTCACTCTCCCCTACCTCCCCTCTGAGGTTTGACCGTCTGATTGATGCTTCTCTGTCTCTGGATCTGTTTTTGTTCATCAGTTTATGTTGTTCATTATATTCCACAAATGAGTGAGAGCATGTGATATTTATCTTTCTCTGACTGGCTTATTTCACTTAACATAATGTTCTCCAGTTCCATCCATGCTGTTGCAAATAGTAAGAGTTCCTTCTTTTTTACAGCAGAATAGTATTCCATTGTGTATGTACCACAGTTTTTTAATCCACTCATCTGCTGATGGGCACTTAGGCTATTTCCATATCTTAGCTATGGTAAATTGTGCTGCTATGAGCATAGGCGTGCATATATCCTTTCTGATTGGTGTTTCCAATTTTTTTGGGATATATGAATTCTATTTTTTAAAAATATAAAACACCCAGGCTGGCCTGGCCTACTTGAGTGTTGACCCATGAACCAGGAGTTCGATTCCCGGTCAGGGCACATGCCCAAGTTGTGCGCTTGATCCCCAGTGAATAAAAATATTTTTAAAAAATAAAATAAAATAATATAAAACAAGCAAACAAACTTTGGACTCTCAAGTCAAATAGTTCTAGGTTGAATTGTGAATCAATGATAAACTTTGGGAACTTGAGTGAGTTAATTAAATTATTTGTGCCTCCATTGTGTCACCTATATCATGAAGATAATAAGAATGTCTTCCTCAAAAAGTTTTAGTAATTATTAAATGACTTATACTTAAAAATCACTTTTCAGAGTGCCAAATATATAGTAATGGCTAAATCAATGTTAGCAATCCCCACTTCTCACCAAGACTGTGACCCTCCTCTTATTATTAAATCCCTTTTTATCTGTATTCCAACTTCTATACTACTTCTAGACTAGTCTTCCAAAGGACAGCTATTCTCATGATATATCTCCATCTCTACTCAAAATCATTTATTTCCCATCTTTTACTAAATTAGGTCAAAAATTAGCTTAGCATTTTATATCTTTCACTCTCTGATTCCAAATTTTCTTTCCAGCCTTCTTTAAATCAATACCTCTTCCCCAGCATGGAACCATTGCTCTTTTGTAAGTGCGCATCATGTTTACTCCTCCACACATCACTGTTATGGAATGAATATTTTTGTTCCCCCCAAATTCATATGAAAGCATAACTCTCAGTGCAATGGTATTCACATGTGGGTCCTTGAGAGAATCAAATTTAAATGAGGTAATGAGAATAGAACCCCATGACAGTATTAGTACACTTCTAAGAAGAAGAATAGACAAGAGAGCTTATTCTCTCTGTCATATGAAGATACAGCCATCAGCAAGCCAGGAAAAATGGCTCTAATGAGTAGCCCAAACTGACTGGCACCTTGATCTTGGGCTTCCGATCCTCCAGAAATATGAGAATTAAATGTCTGTTTAAGCCACACAATCTATGATATTTTGTTATAGTAACAGAAGTTGACTAAGACACTTACTCATGATATTCTTTATGCTTAGAATGCATTTCATTCAATCTCTATGTAACAAAGTTAATGCAAGTCTGACTCAAATGAAATCTGTTTTAAATAAGATTTCTTGTCACCCTAATGAATACTAGTATATGTGCTTAGTGTCTCCCATGAAATCAAATTCAGCCCTTTGTATTCTTGTGCTACCTTCCATGGACAATAAGCTGCTTGAGACAGGGATTGTGCCTCCTTTATCCCTTAGTGCCAAGTAGCAAATAAGTGCTCCGTAACAATGTGTTAAATTGAAACCTTGGTATTTACCAATAAAATGCTAGAAAGATTAATTCATGGGCTTGTTTTTCAGAATTCCAATTTTAAGTTGTTTTGGTATAAACTTTGGACCTGGTGAGTATACTCTAGGAAGAAAAAGATAGATTACTGAAAACGTTATTTATTTTTAAAATATATTTTCATTGATTTCAACAAGTAGGGAGAGGGAGAGAGAGATGGAAACATAAAGATGAGAGAGGATTATTGATTAGCTGCCTCCTGCACACCTCCTACTGGGATTGAGTCTGCAATCGGGGCATGTGCCCTTGACTGGAATTGAACCCAGGACCCTTCAGTCAGCAGGCCAATGCTCTATCCATTGAGCCAAACCAGCTAGAGCTGAAAATATTATTAAATATACAGATTTGATCAAATAAGGTTTATAGATGATCTAATAAGGTTGTTTTGTTATCAGCTTAGTTTTTCATCCTGAAAGCTTAAAGTTTCTTAGATTAATATGTTTCAAATTGTCTGGCAGACAAGAGAGCAAGCGAGAAAGCAAGAATGAGTTTTATACAAAAAAAAAACTTGTGAAGTTTTATACAGATGCAAAAGAGCTAGATGGAGTAGAACAAACACAAAATAAAAACTTGATTGAGAAGGCCAGATACAGAGAAAACTACAGAATTCTCCCCTTGGTCCCACTCTAGTAGCCTAGTCTGAATCATTCATTTATCTTTTATTCATTCATTTGTTCTATTCAACAAACCTTTACTGAGTGACTATTATGTGGAGAACTGTGCTTAGCCTGTAGGGGAGACAGGGTAGCTCACATTCTGGGTATGGAGGTAGCCATAAAATAACAATGATACTGGCCAGATAGCATAAAACAGTGTGTGTTCTGGGAGGTCAAAAATAGCAGGGACCAGTGGGCTACAGCTAACTCACAGAGTGAAGTTAATCATAAAATTTCTTCCTGTTACCACAAAGCTCACTGTGGCAGCTCAAGAATCCATGAGGAGCATCTAGGATTAGAATTAGTGGAAATTCTTGAATTTGTGATCCTTTGGACTACATATTTTCTTGTCAGTTTTTCTCCAAACTGGCACAAAAGGTGTTGGAGGTATCATTTGGACATTTTACTTCTTTTTATTAGTTTTCAATATTAATTTTTAAGTTATTTTATTTTTTCCATGTTTTTCTTCTTACTTTGAATATGGTTTCCCACATTTTGAATATGGAATCAGTAGGAAAATTACAGTACCATATACTGCCCAACTTTTGCTTTCTGGCCAGTGTTTCTAACACAGTCACAGTTGCCTTATTATAAAAGCCTAATTGACTAGTTTCCTGTATATCTGATAATCTGATTAATCACAATCAATTGTCAAGTAAATTTTTATACAAATAGTCTCTAAAGAAGGTATTTCATTCCAAGGAATTTTATATCTTACTAGAGGCCCAGTGCACAAAAATTTTTGCACTCAGGGAGGGGGCGGTCCCTCAGCCCGGCCTGTGCCCTCTCGCAGTCTGGGACCCCTCTGGAGATAACGACCTGCCAGCTTAGGCCTGCTCCCGGGTGGCAGAGGGCAGGCCCAATCCCTAGGTGCAGCCCCTGGTCGGGCTCAGAGCAGGGCCGATTGGGGAGTTGGGGAGCTGCCCCGTCATGCACAGAGCAGGGAGATTGGCAGGTTGTGACGCCACCCTCAGTCACGATCAGGGTAGGGCCTATTGGGGAGTTAGGGCGCCTTCCCCTGTCATGCACAGAGCAGGACAGATTGGGAGGTTGCAATGCCACCCTCAGGCATGCTCAGGGTAGGGCCGATTGGGGGATTGGGGCACCGCCCCCATCACGCTAAGGCAGGGTCGATGAGGAGGTTGCAGCACAACCCGCTGTCACACACAGAGCAGGGCCCATCGGGGGGTTGGGGGGCTGCCCAGTCACGCACAGAGCAGGGCCCCTCAAGG
>NW_006287069.1:70010-72277 GCF_000327345.1 Myotis davidii | reverse complement strand
CCCGCTGCTGGCTGGCTGAAGTCCCGGTGATATTTGTTAAAATGTTTCAAACTGCAGGCTCAGAGGCCTGTAACAGCAGGCAGGGAGCATTGGTTTCCTCCATCACTGAGGCAAGCAAGGCTCATGTTAGTTTCAAGCTGCCTGGTTGCCGGGCGCCATCTTGGCTGACAGTTAATTTGCATATCTCACTGATTAGCGAATGAAAAGGGTAGCGGTCGTACGCCAATTACCATGTTTCTCTTTTATTAGTGTAGATGAGACAATCAACAGCATTTATGATATAGCTACAAGGTAACTAACAATATGACAGGTGCTTTGAGGAACTTTTGGAATGGCACATGCAGCCTCTGTACACAAACTGCAAAACACAGCTATAACCCGTGTTTGTTTTTTTTAAACAGAATATGATTATATTTAATGCACAAGTTTGATACAACCAAAAAGTAAAACACCAGAGTAAAATAGTAACAAAAAACATGGTACAGTGATGTAGAATAACTTCTCTTCAGTGTCAGTGAGCAGAATAAAGACAATGACACCTAATAGTCTATAGCTTTGAACAGTGTTGTGCAGTTTGAAGTCTCAAACAGGGGGAAGCAAAATAAAGAGAAGGACCTAGAATGAGGGGAAAGCTAACTTTTGACTCTATATATAAATTGAGTATTTTTATCCAGAGTAATTCCAATTCATCGGAATGTTTTCAACAAGTTAGTTGAATAAATTCAAAAAGAAATGATATAAAAGCATATTTAATGCAGAGAAAATGCGTGGCCAGTGTAAGCGCCTAAAGCACTACTTGCCCACAATGTCTGAGAACCACCACAAGGGTGCGCACTAACTCTATTAGTAGATGATAGGTAGGGAGTACAGTCAGTTGTACTGTGATCCTTATATAAGGGGCCTGGTGGGTACCGAAACATTGAGGGGACACTTTACTTTTCAGTATACCTGAAACTACAAACTAATATTGAATGTAATCTAATTGAAAAATAAAAAAAAAAACATTAGATGACATGGGGAGGAGGGTAAAATTAAAAAGGAAACAAAGGTACATAAAGTAATAACTACATACTTAACAAATTTCTACGTTGCCTAAAATGTAAAAAAAGACTTTTTAATGACTACATTTTTAATCTATGCTATGGTAATAAGTAAAATAGAAATATATGGGAGCCCTGGAGGAGGCCTCGCAACGGCATGTCCAGGGCTTCGGTATTAAGGTCTCCAGCTTTCCATCTCCTGGTGCCAGGCCCACAGCAACAAGGACAACAGTCAACATGCTGCTTACAGTTCTCCCCATCACCCGCTGGGTCACCTTGGACACGAGCGCTCACTCCTCTCAGGCTGGCAGGTCATGTCCATGGCCACGCCCAAGAGGCACCTCTGGGCCGCTCTGAAGCCTGGCTGACGGGTGTTTCAGATGGTGGCAGAAGCAATGGCAGCGTCTGTTCTGGCATCCCACGCATGTCTCCAGTAACCCGTGTTCTTTTCATTAGTTTTTCTTTAGTTTACTACATTCGGTATTTGCATCTCATGGGAAGGAGCAGAAAGCAAATAACTTGTGTTTGTTGGGTTCGCACTGTCTTCCATGCACTTTGTTGTATTTATAATGTCATTGAATTTTCAAAATAATTCTATGAAGCAGATGTGATTACCATCCAGGAGTCAGAACATATCAGCTAGTTAAGTGACTCTGGGCAGATCATCAGCCTCTCCAGATCTCAGTTTTCTCATTTCACTTTTCACTTACACAGTTGTTGGGAGTGCTCCAGAACAAAGTAGGTGAGAATATAAAAGTACTTGCAAAACTATAATGTGCAATGGCACTGTAAGGTGTTCTTATTAGTATGTTCAGCAGCATTTCTAGAATCATAAGGAAGAAATGTGGTTATTGCCATTTTGAAACTGCCAGCATTCAGCCTTATCCCCTTTTAAATTTATTTCTTTGATTTCCTAATAGAATGAGTCAAACTTGCTGCTGTTGCTAATTAAATGATTTTATAGATTGATGAATATATCAGCTGTCGTGTGTGTGTGTGTGTGTGTGTGTGTGTGTGTGTGTGTGTCTGATAGGTAAATCTGTTTCAAACACTTAATTTCTTCGAATCAGGCCATTTTTTTTTTCTTTTTAAGGCTCATAGTAAATAAATTATATTTGTTTTCTTTTGTGTGTGTATATATGTCTGTGTGATTCTTTTTCTTATAAATGTATTGTCATTGCAGAAGTAATAATACCACACTGTTAACTTTTTGGCATTTTAGATGTT
>NW_006287069.1:59727-69991 GCF_000327345.1 Myotis davidii | reverse complement strand
GAAGGAAAACATAATAGATATATCAATAAAATTAGTTCCCTGAAATTGACAGCATTAATGATTCTTTTTGTGTCTTATCATTCTGCCCCGTGCTCACTGGACAGACTCTCTTACACTCTAGGCATTCCTTATTAAAGTTCTTCTCAGAGTGTGATCTTAGGACCACCTGCATCAAAATGACCTAAGAGCATGTTAAAAATGCAGTGACACATGCTGCACCCCGGACTTACAGAATCAGAACCTCTAGCAATGGTGCTATCAAAGCTGTATTTTTAATAGGCTCCCAAGCCAATTTTATACATAGTAACAATGATGAATGTAGTAGAAAACGTTTTAAAAATATGCAAGAATAGTAAAAAAAAATTAAGCACTTCAAAATAGTATACAATGATAAATAAATCTTCCATATATTCTTGGCTCTTTCCTGCTCTTACCCAGAAAACCAGAGCACAGAAGAAAATTTTCCTCACATTTTCTCAAACGAACCAACCACTTGAGAATTAATGATATATTTTTAAAAAAATACAAATTCCTCACTTTGATTCTCACTCAGCCATAATGAATCAGAAGTTCTTGGGGTGGGGCTTGACAATCTGAATGTCAATAAACTTTGCTAGGTAATTGTGATACACACTCCAGTTAGTCAAGGCACATGGAGTAGCTGCTCCAAATATTTTACTTTTCATTGAGATACAATTCTGATATCATATAATTGATACGTTTAAAATGTATAATTCAATAAGTTTTAGTATATTTGCAATGTTGTGCAACTGCCACCATTATATAATCTAAGAATATTTTCATTACTCCCAAAAGAAACTCCATGCCCAGTCTCATTTACCTCTATTCTAACTTTACTACAGCTCTTGGCAAACACCAATGTATTTTTTTTGTTTCTATGGAAATTGTATATTCTGAACATTTCATGTAAGTGAAATTATATATTATGTAGCCATATATATCTGACTGTGTTCACCTAGCATATTTTCAAGTTTCAGCATCATTATACATTATACTATCACTTTATACCCACTTGCTCCAGCACTGTTTGTTGAAAGTCTATTCTTTGCTCCATTGAATTATTTTGGCATCCTGGTTGAATATCAATTGCACACAAAAGATGGGTTTATTTCTGGACTCTTAATTCTATTCTATTGATTTATATATCTATTGTTATGCCAATACTACACTGTGTTTATTACTGCAGCTTTGTAGTAAGTTTTGAAACCAGGGAGTGTGTGTCCTTCACTTATTCTTATTTTTAAAGATTGCTTTTGCTATTCTGGTTGCTTTGCATTTCCATATGATGGGATTTTTTTTTTAATTTATATAGGTCTTCTTTAATTTACTTCAACAAAATTTGCAGTTGTCAGTGTACTAGTACATGTCTTACACTTCTTTTGAAAAATTTATTTCTAAATATTTTATTCATTTTAAAGCTATTATAAAAAGAATTGTTTTCTTACTTTGATTTTTGGATGATTAGTGCCTAATGTTTAGAAATAAAATTGATTTTTAATAAAATTGATCTTGTATTGTACAACATTGGTGAACTCATTCATTAGTTCTAGTTGTGTTTTAGTTGATCCTTATAAGGTTTTCTATACACAAGACTATGTCATCTGCAAATATAGTTTTACTTCTTCATTTCTAATTATGGATTACTTTTATTGTTTTTCTTCTGGTTGTCCTAGCTAGAATCTCCAGTACAATCCTATCTAATAAAGAGGGACTATGCAAATTGACCATTACACTGTCACAAAGATGGTGTTGCCCATAGCCACAAGATGGCAGCAACCAGTCCCCTCAACCCTGCCGGAGTCCCACAGTTCTTTCAGTCCAGCCAAGGGGGGTGGGGCAGCAGCAGGTACATAGTGTGGCCATACCCACCCTCAGCTCCCCAGCCACCCAGGGCCAGCCCAAGGCACAGGCAAGCTTCAATGTCAGCTGCCCAGCTGACATCCGAGGCGCAGGCAAGCTCCGGATGGCGGCTGCTCAGCCAATGCCCGAAGTGTAGGCAAGCCTCAGATGTTAACTGCCCAGCCACTAGGGTGGGCCCGAGGCACAGGCAAGCCTTGAATGGTGGCTGCCCAGCCACCTAGGGCTACTCAAGGCTCAGGTAACCAGGGCTGGCCAAGGCTTGCACTGTTGGTAGTGGCAGCAGCAGAAGTGTGATGGGGGTGTCTCCTTCCCCTGATTGCTGTGTTGCTTCCCACCCCTGAGGGCTCCCAGACTGTGAGAGAGGGCAGGCCAGGCTGAGAGACCCCGCCCCCTCCAGTGCATGCACTGGGCCTCTAGTGTTGAATAAAAGTGTTGTGCTTATCTTTGTCTTGTTTCTGATCTTGTGGGTAAAACAGCCAGTCTTTTACTATTAAATATTTTATTAGCTGTGAATTTTTTATACAAGTGCTCTATCAGTCAAGGAATTTCATTTCTATTTCTAGTGTGTTGATGTTTTAAAATATTATAGGGCATAGAATTTTGACAACTTTTTTCTGTGTCTACTGAGATAATCATATGACTTTTATTTTTTTTACTAGGGGCCAAGTGCACGAATTCATGTACCTTGAAAGAAACTGTGGGCTGTGAGGCTGTGGTGGGCACAAGGGTGGGTATCGGCCCATCCTCCATGCCCCTGCCCAGCCCTTTCTGCTGCAGACCCTGATCCCTTGTCTACCAGCAATCCTGCTCCTGCCACCACTGCTCCCATGCATTGACAGCGCTACCCTGCTCACACTTTCTGATGGCATGCAGAGATTTGGGCTGGCGCCAGCAGCAGGTGCAAGTGGGGTAGAACCATTAGTGGGTGTGAGCGGTGGCTGCCCTAATTGCCCCTCAGGAGCAGGGGGAAGTGGAGAAGCCCTCGGGGGTGATTGGGGCCTGCAACCGCCTCTCGCATCCACTGACGGTGCCAAGTGATTAGGACTGGTGCCAGGCACTGGCAGCAGGTGTGAGCAGTGGCTCCAGCGCAGGCAGTGGGTGCAAGCAGGGCCATCTCCTGCAGCGGGTGCGGAAGGTGACTGCTGGCCATAATTGCCCCTCAGGAAGAGGGTGAGGTGAAGAAACCCTGAGGGGTTATTAGGCCCTGCAGCCACCACTCACACCCGCTGAAGGTGCTGAGTGATTGGGGCCAGTGCTGGGTGCCGGTGCTGGGTGCCGGCAGCAGGTGCAAGGGCTGGGTGGGACCACAGCACATGGAAGCAAAGAATTTTCAATAACCACCAGAGGCTCGCCCTGATGACAGTGACCAATGCTCCACCTTGGTCTGGCACCCCTGATCACACTCTCCACCATCCTGCCACAGCTGATGCCAACCATGTTCCATGCTCTGCTGCCTGCTGCCAACACCCCCCATGTTCCACATGCACTCTATAGATAGATAGATAGATAGATAGATAGATAGATATAGTAATATATTATGTTAAATTACTTGATTTTTAAGGTTGAACCAACCATGTCATCTAGGGATAAATCTCACTTGGTCATAGTGTATAATATTTTTGTATGTTGCTAGGTTTTATTTATTAGTATTTTGTTGGTGATTTCTGTATCTATATTCATAAAAAATATTGGTCTGTAGTTCTTTTCTTGTCTGGTTTTGATATTGGGATAACACTGGCCTAGTAGAATGAGTTGAGTAGTGCTTCCTCTTCTTGTAATTAAAAAAAAAATGTATGAAAAGTTAGTCTTAATTCTTCTATTATTGATTTGTACTTTAACAAGATTTTGTTAGAGAGATGCTTGGTATGATTTCAATCGTTTGGAATTTGCCAACACTTGTTTTGTGTCCTAACATATGTTCTATCCTAGAAAATGTTCCATGCATACTTGAGAAGAATGTGTATTCTGTTGTCAAATGTAATGTTCTGTTAGGTCCATTTGGTATAAAATGTTCAAATCTGCTGTTTCCTTATTGATTCTCTGTCTGGCTGACTTATCCATTGTTGAGAGTCAGGTAGCTAAGTCCCCAACTATTATTGTAGTGCTTTTTATTTCTGTGCTTAGCACTATTAGTTTGTGATTTATATATTTAGGTACCTTGATATGGGGTTCATCAATATACACAATCATTATGGATTGAACACTTTATCATTATATATGACTTTTTTTCTCTTATTTTACAAATTTTATTTTAAAATCTATTTTGTCTGAAATACAAATAACTATCACTGCTTGCTTTTTTTAGTTACCATTTGCTGGAAATATATTTTTTCCCATCACCTTTAGCCTATGCGTGTCTTTAAAGCTAAAGTGAGTCCCTTGTGTGTGTTTTAAATTTATTTAGTTATTCTATGTATTTTGATTAGAGAATGCAATCAAGTAACATTTAAAGTGATTATCAATAGGTAAAGATTTACTATTACTTTTTGTTACTTGTTTTCTGGTTGTTTTATAAGTCTCTTGTTCCTCACTTCTCAACCTGCTGTCTTTTATTTGTTTTTTTTTCAATATTTTTTTTGGTGTTAGTATGTTTGCCTTTATGTCATGTATTTAGTGTAATTACTATGTGTTTTTTTTCCTTTGTGAGTACCATCAGGTTTACATAAATATTGTAGAATTATAACACCTTATTTTACACCGTTTACAACTTAATTTCAATAGTATTTTTATACACTACAATTTTATTTCACCCCCCACACACACACACATTCTAGGTTTATTAATTATACAGCTTGAAAATTTTTATATTGTGTAACTAATAACAGATTTTGTAGTCATGGTTATTTTTACTAAGGTTTTTTTTGTTTTTGTTTGTTTTGTTTTGTTTTTTTACTTTTAAACTAGAGTTATAAGTTAATTATGTGCGTCCATTATTACATTACAAAAACTAACTTTGACTACATATTTACCATTACCAGTGAGTTTTATACCATCATTTTATATTTAATGATGTTAATTAGTAAGCATTTATTTCTCTTAAAGAGCTTCCTTTAGCATTTCTTGTAAGGCAGAGCTAGTGTAGATAAAATCCCTTCACTTTTGTTTGTTTGCGTAAGTCTTTATCTCTTTTTTTTAAAAAAAATATTTTATTGATTCTTTACAGAGAGGAAGGGAAAGGGATAGAGAGTTCAAAACATTGATGAGAGAGAAACATTGATCAGCTGCTTCCTGCACACCCCATACTGGGGATGTGCCAGCAACCAAGGTACATGCCCTTGACGGGAATCGAACCTGGTACCCTTCAGTCTGCAGGCTGATGCTCTATCCAAACCAGTTAGGGCTCTCTTTATTTTTGAAGGACAGCTTTGCTAGGCATAGAATTGGTTGACTTTTTCAATATTTTAATATATTATCTCATTCTTTCATGGCCTAAAACATTTCTGAAAAGTTGAGAAATCCACAGATGGTCTTGTGGGGTCCCTTGGCATGTATCATCTCTTTTCTCTTTGTACTTTCACAATTTTTTTTTTTTTTACTTTTGACAATCTCTAATATAAAACCCCATGGCTGTGATGCCGTCATGCCATCACGACTAAACGACAAAAGGCACCTACTGAACGTCATATGATTTCTTCATGGGAACAAGTAAGTGTTTGTCTGTTCAATTCTCATCTTCCAAGGAAGGTCAATTTTAAGTGCTCCTGAGAAGGAAAGGTTAGGGCAGGTAACTATTCTTATCTCCATCCAAAACTGTCTTCAAGGTCGGTGGGGCTGCGTGCGTGGCGAGGCGCACCTGGGTGGGTGGGCAGGGACTTGAAACTCTGGGTCTGGGTCTTGTGCGATTTCCTGCGGTGGGCTTCTAGTTTAATTATAATGTGTCTCATTGTAGCCCTATTCAGGTTCAACCTACTTGGGGTCCTTTGGGCCTCATGGATCCGGATGTCTATTTCTGTTTTCAGGTTTGTAGTGCTTAGCCAATATTGCTTTATATATATTTCTATTCCTTTCTCTTTTTTGTCTCCTGGGATTGTCAAAAATTGAATAATGTTTCTTTTTATTGCTTCCCATAAATCCTTAAGCTTTCTTCACTGTTTTTTTTTTATTGTTGTTTAGTTTGTTTTTTTCTCTCACTGAATAATTTGAAATGTCCTGTCTTCTGGGTCATTGATTAATTCTTTGAAAAGCCAAGTCTGAAATATATATATATTAGCTCTCTGGTGACCTATGGGATACTGGGCAAGGTATGATCTAACAGCAATGCCCATTCATTAGGGCTTCTAGAGTGATGCTTGAGATTTTAAATATATTTGTGTTGTTTTTTTTTTTTACTGATTTCAGAGATGAAGGGAGAGAGAGATAGAAACATCAATGATGAGAGAGAGAATAATTGATCACTGCCTCCTGCATGACCCACAATAGAGATCGAGTCCGCAACCCGGGCATGTGCCCTCACCAGAAATTGAACCGTGACCTCCTAGTTCATAGGTCAATGCTCAAACACTGAGCCATGCTGGCCAGACAAGTCACATCTAATTTTGAAACTCTCTATTGAATTCTTCATTTCAGCCATTATATCTTTCAGCTCTATAATTTCTGCTTGATTTTTTATGATTTCTATTTTTTGTTTCTATTTCATTTTGTTTGAACATTGTACACTCATGCTCCCATCCCCCTGTTGTCCATGTCCATTGGTTTGGCTTATATACATGTATACAAGTCCTTCGGTTGAACATTGTTTTCTTAATTTCACTTAATTGTCTTTCTGTATGTTCTTGTATTTCTCTAAAATTTATAAAGAGGATTATCCTGAAATTTTTGTCTAAAAGTTCATAGATCTTCATTTCATTAGTGTCAGTCACTGGAGCTTTATTAATTTCCTATGGTGGTGTCACGTTTATCTTATTTTCATGATCCTTGCTTAATTTCTTATGTTCGTATATGCACATTTGAATAAGTGATCTCTTTTTTCAGAATTTACAGGTTTGGTTTGTCAGAGATAGTTTTTCAATAGTTAGCTGAGCTTGGGCTTCTAGATGTGTCTCCTGGTAACATTCTTGGGAAAGTGAGGCTTGCTATCAGGGCTTATATTTGGATGAGGCCAGGGCCCTAACTTTGAGGTCTTAGGGGTTGCTGCTGGCTGAGAATATTTGGATAAGACTGATGATTTGTTCCCTGATTAAGCAATGCTCTAGGATGGGCTATGTGATTGCTTGCGTTCTCTGGTTAGGCTCCCTAGAATGCTGGGATTGGGTACTATATTCATAGGTAGATAGGGCTATGAATTACATTCCCTATCCCAGTGGGGTAGCAGGTTGAATCTGAGATAATGAATATTTCATTATTTAGAGACCAGGATCTGGAGGGATTCTATACTGAATTTCCTGGCTGGATGAGGTCACCAGTTTTGCTCTGCAGATAGAGAAAGCCACAGGCTATACTCTCTGTTCCAGTGCCAATGTAAGCAGGGCTGTTGGATGATCTATGAAGCTTCTTCTGTGTTTTGATTAGTGTCCCTGATCGGGTTGGCTAAAAATTGTATTCAACATGGGGAGGGTCTATGAATTAGTTTTCTTGCCTGAGGGTGTGGGGAGAACCAGCTCCAAGGCTGGCAAAACTCTTTGTTTGTGATCTTAATTCGAGTCAACCTGTGTCCCAAAATGGCAAAACAGGTCCCCTGTATTTGTCTGCTGATAATCGGCTTTCCCTGCTAACCTCTCTGCAAATAGTACTGTTGGACTATGTAGCTTCCTAGTGTTCTAATCAGCCTTTCTAATCTAGCAGGGCCAAAAGCTATACTCTGCTTTGGACCAGGCTGTGACTCAGTTCCCTTGCCTGGAAGAGGATAAGAAGGCTAGCTCCAAGAAGCTACCTAGTATTCCTTATTAGAATTTTTGTTTGGGAGGGAGCTAGACTTGGCAGTGGGTAGTGCTGTGACTTAGCTCCTCTTCCTAGGCAAAGAAGGCGAACTGACTCCAATTCCAGCAAGACTCTTTGTTTATAGACTTAACTGAAGCCAGCCTACTTCCCATGTTCCCTGGTTCAACAAGACCATCAGCTTTGCTCTGCAGACAGTCTGCTCGGCCTGCCATACTCTTTGCTCAAGCATTGCTGTGATATGCAGCTTCAAGGATTTTTGGCAAGCCTTTCTGGTCAGGCAAGGCAGAAGCTACAGTTAGCAATGGACCTTACAGTTAACCTATAGCCTTATTTACTCTGCCTGGACAGTGGTAGACAAGGTTTCAGAGTTGATAAGGCTCTTTTTTGAGAACTTGAATCATGCAGACCTGCCCCACACTGAGTTTCCTGTTCAGACTGCACGGCCATCTTGGCTCTGCAGATGAGAAAAGCTGCTGGTTTAGAGTACTATTTGGGTGCTGCAGATGGGAACTCAGATAACCGGGGGTCAAACCACAGATTCTTCCACAATTCCCATGGACAAGACCAGAGTGGGAGCTTCCAAGAAGTGACCCACAATGTTATTGAATCAGGATGTCCACCTTGGGCTCTTTTTACCCACTGGAGGAACCATATACTCAGGAGAGCCTTCTTTTATCTTATCTTTATTGTTGAGAGTTTTACAAATGTCACCCATTCACCCCCATTGCTCCTCTTATAAACAGGAGAGACTTCTTGGTGCAGTGATGCATGGGCCTGTGGAAGAGACAATGAAATCAACATGTAGCCATTCCTCTTATACTGCATTCTGTCTTAGTCTCTGCAGTGTATGGGAGTGCTTTAGTTTCACTTTCTTGTTTTATGATTCTCTCAGTGGTGTCTTGTATATGAATAATGGTTACTTATCTTTCTTGTGAAGGGGAGTGAAATTAGGAATGATTTTATGGCCAGGTTGGTGATGTCTGATGTGACTCTGATAATAATTCTTCTCATAACGTTTGTCAGAATTCAACAGTGAAGGCATCTGGGCCTGAAATTTTCTTTGTGAATAGTTGTTATAATTACTAATTCAATCTATAATTCTGTTATAGTTCTATTTAGATTTTCTATTTTTAGTTGTTTTCAGTAGTTTGTGGTTTTCAAGGAATGTGTTCATTTTTTAAAATCTTTAATTTCTTTATTAGTAAAGGTATTACAAATGTGTCCTCATCCCACCATTAACCCCCACCCCCCCTTCCCCACTCATGCTCCCATCTCCCTGTTGTCTGTGTCCATTGGTTTGGCTTATATGTATGCATACAAGTCCTTTGGTTGATTTCCCCCCTTACCCCCACCTTCCCCTACTTTCCCTCCGGGGATTGACAGTCTGATCGCTGCTTCTCTATATCTGGATCTGTCCCTGTTCATCAGTCTATGTTATTCTCTATATTCCACAAATGAGTGAGATCATGTGGTATTTATCCTTGTCTGACTGACTTATTTCACTTAGCATAATGCTCTCCAGTTCCATCCATGCTGTTACAAATGACAAGAATTCCTTCCTTTTTATCCCAGCATAGTATTCCATTGTGTAGATGTACCACAGTTTTTTAATCCACTCATCTGCTTATGGGCATTTAGGCTGTTTCCAAATCTTAGCTATGGTAAATTGTGCTGCTATGAACATAGGGGTCCATATATGCTTTCTGACTGGTGTTTCTCGTTTCTTGGGATATATTCCTAGAAGTGGGATCACTGGGTCAAATGGGAGTTCCATTTTTAGTTTTTTGAGGAAACTCCATACTGTTCTTTCTCAGATGATTAGTGACTTTGAGAGTGTTTTCATATGTCTCTTGGCTTTCTGAATGTCCTCTTTTGAAAAGTGTCTATTTAGGTCCTCTGCATATTTTTAAATTGGATTGTTTATCTTCCTTTTGTTAAGTTGTATGAGTTCCCTATAAATGTTGGAGATTAAACCCTTATCAGTGATAACATTGGCAAATATGTTCTCCCATGCAGTGGGCTTTCTTATTGTTTTGTTGATGATTTCTTTTGCTGTGCAGAATATTTTTATTTTGATGTAGTCACAGTTGTTTATTTTCTCTTTAGTTTCCAATGCCTAGGGAGCTGTATAGGTGAAGAAATTGCTTTGGCATATGTCTGAGATTTTGTTACCTTTGTATTCCTCTAATATGTTTATGGTTTCCAATTAAGTCCTTTATCCATTTTGAGTTTATTTTTGTGTATGGTATAAGTTGGTGATCTAGTTTCATTTTTTTGCATGTATCTGTCCAATTTTCCCAACACCATTTATTGAAGAGACTGTCTTGACTCCATTGTATGTTCTTGCCTCCTTTGTCAAATATTAATTGAGCATAATGATTCAGGTAGATTTCTGGGTTCTCTGTTCTGTTCCACTGGTCTGTATGCCTGTTCTTGTGCCAGTGCCTGAATGTTTTGAGTACAGTGGCTTTGTAGCATAACTTGACATCTGGTATTATAATCCCTC
>NW_006287069.1:50353-56779 GCF_000327345.1 Myotis davidii | reverse complement strand
TTTCTCTACCTTATGTTCTAACTCACTAATTTGGTCCTCTCCTTCTTCTAGTCTACTGTTGAAACCTTCCATGGTTTTTTTTTTATTGTAGCTATGTCACTTTTCATTTCTTCCTGATTCTTGCATAGGTTGTTGATTTTCTCATTCATCCAGTGAATGAATTGTACAACCATTTCTTTGAATTCTTTTTCAGAATTCATGTTGCATGCTTCAATTTCACTAATTTCCTTTCTTGCCGACTCCTCATTTTATTTCCTCTGGGAATTGTGTCGTCTCCCCATTCTGACTATCTCCAGAAGGTTCAAACGTTGAGTTGCATGGGCCTGGGCTTGTGCAGTGGGAGCTTCGCACCACCCTAATGTCACTGAAGAGCTCTGACATGAAGATGTGTGGTTGTCATAGGTTGTTGGGAACCAGGCTCGCTCAGAGTCAGCGTTACCAGTGCTCATTGTGGCCTCATGTGCTCACTTAGAATCAGGGACCCTGCTTGTACCGTGCTGAAGCTGAAATCCCCCTGGAGTGTGTTGAAAATCAGAGCCCCCTTGCATATGCCAGGAGTCAGAGTTCCCCAAGAATCCAGTATCAGAGTCTCTGTTGTTCCGCAGCCTCGCATTGAGAATCAGGTTCCCTGTGAGCGCATGCACCAAGAATTGGAGCCACTGGCTCTTAGTGTGAATGCACTGGGAATCAGGGATCCCCCATGCAGGTGATAAGAAACAGAGTCAAGTCACTGGTGCTTAGTGCTGCCTCCTGCCCGGAGAATCAGGGTCCCAGAGCCTGTGCTGCAGAGAACAAGTTGCCAGTGTTCGCCTGTTCCCATGCTAAGATCCCTGTGGTAGCACAGAGGCCCCAGTGAGGGTTGGGTCTGTGTTACTATGGCACTGCCCGTGAGCCTGAGGGGAGGGTGATGGACTCTGTTACTCACAGAAATCTGCAGCCAGGATGTCTGGATTCTTGGTGTCTGTGAGCCTGTAACTGTGGTCCCAGGTCTCTGTCCCCAGTGGCTGGAGTGTACTGGTTTGCATCTGAGACCAGACTGGGTGGTGCTGAGGCCAGGATCCTGGTCTCAAGCAGCTCTGTTTCTCAAGATGGCATGGTCTCTGTGCCTGCGTTGGCCTCCCAGGATTGTCTGCCGGGAATGTGTTCATTTTAACATGTCATCTATTTTATTGGATATAGATGCTCATAGTATTTTCCTGTTTTTATTTTGGTAAGGTAAAAAATAATATCTTCTTTTTTATTTCTGATAACAAATTTTCTCATTTTTTCTTGTTCATTATAACTACTTTTGTCAATTTTGTTGAATTATTCTAAGAACTATTTTTTTTTGTTTTGGTGATGTTTTTATGGCTTTAATTTTTTTATATTTAACATTTTTTCTCATATTTATCATTCTGTTTTTTTCTGCTTGATTTTGGGTTAGTTGCTCTCTTTTTCTAGTGTCTTAAGATGGAAGATTAGGTTATTAATTTATAATCTTTCCTCTTTTTTATTTTTACTTTTGAGACAATTTTAATAGTCATAGGTATAAACACTAATTCAAAAGAATATTTGTACTCCTATGCTGATTGCAATATTATTTAGACTAGCCAAGATTTAGAATCAGCCCAAGTGCCCATCAGTAGATGAGTGGATAAAAAAATTGTGGTACATTTACACAATGGAATGCTACAGAGCCATAAAATAAATGAGAAAAGTATTTCCTTTTGTGACAACATGGATAGACATGGAGGGTATTATGCTAAGTGAAATAAAGCAGTCCGAGAAAGATAAGTATCATATTATCCCACTCATGTGTGGAACCTAATGAGCAAAATGAACATGCAAAAGTAGAGACAGACTCATAGATAGAGAGGAGACTGAGAATTGTCAGAGGGAACTGCGGTTGTGGGCCTGAGTGAAAAAGGTGAAGGGATGAAGAAAATAAAAAACTTCATAGACAAAGACAATTGTATGGTGATTACCAGAAGGAAAAAGGGGGTAAGATGAGGTAGAAGAGAGGAAAGGGGAGATAATTGGCCATCTTTCTTCTATTTAATATAGCTGTTTTAAAGTGATAAATTTCTCTCTAAGCACTGCTTTCACTGCATCACATATGATTTAATAAATTGTGTGTTCATTTTCATTTACTGTAAAGTATTTTCAAATTTCCATTGTGATTTTTTGAGTGATTTTTTAGGTGTTAATGTGTGCAGTACATGGAAATTTCCAGACTTCCTTCTGTTAAATTTTATTCTATTACAGTTTAAAAACACAGTTTCCATGATTTCAACCTTTTAAAATTCATTGAGACTTACTTTACAGATATATATATATATTCCTAATATGCAAATTGTCCCCACGGGAGTTTGACCAGGAGAATGGGAGTTCAATCACTCGCTATGATGTGTGCTGACCATCAGGGGGCAGAATGGAATGAAGGAAGGCCCCAGCCAGCAGCCAGAAAGAAGGCCTTGGCCAGTGGCTGGAAGGCCCAGATAAGCCCTGATCACCAGCCAGGCCTACGGACCCTATCCATGCATGAATTTCATGCACCAGGCTTCTAGTATGGTCTATACTAGGGAATGCTTCATGTGTACTTGAAAAGAATGTGCATTATACTATTGTTGGGTAAAGTGTTCTATAGGTGTCACTTAAGTCTATGTGGTTATAATGTTCTTCAAGTCTTGGTTATAATGTTGCTTAAGTTGTCTCCAAGTTGTGTTCTTATTTTTAATGAAATTTCTTATTAAATCTTTTACTAACCCCTTCAAAATTATCCACATTGTAGGGAGAGTGAGAGAGAGAGAGAAGCATAGATGTGAGAGAGAAACACTGATTGGCTCATACCCTCTACTAGGAATCGAGCCTCCAGTGTAAGAATGTGCACTGACAAGTTATCAAACTGGTGACCTTTTGGTGTATGGGACAATGCTCAACCAACTGAGTCACACTGGCCAGGGCCACATTGTCTCTTAATAATACTGCAGCAAACTACATGAGTATGTAGCTACTTGTTTGTGTTTCCTAAGGATTAGTAAGTGAGCTTCAACCTTATCTTTAGCTTAATTTTATTGATTGGAATATGGTTCTACCCTTTGGCAAAACAGAAGATCTGCTTAGTAGTTTTAGATTTCTCAGTAGGAGTTGATCCCACACTAGGACAAAAGCCTTTTATATTGAACACCAAAATCATTATCACACATGGTCTAAAATCACCAATGGAAAGAAATATATTTGATATGCTTTACTGTTTACAGCTAACAGCTAACATTTATTAAATGTGTAATATGTTTGTTTTTGTTAATCCTCACCTGATGATATTTTTCCCATTGATCTTCAGAGAGAGTGGAAGGGAGTGGAAGAGACAGAGAGAAACACCAATGTGAGAGAGACACGTTGATTGGTTGCCTCCCACATGCACTCCAATCAGTGCCAGGGAACCTGCAACTGAGGTACGTGTCCTTGGCCAGAATCAAACCCAGGACCCTTCAGTCTGCAGACCAACACTTTATCCTCTGAGCCAAAACAGCTAGCGGAAATTTATACTATGTTTAGATACTTGTATCACTTCACTCAACCTTCACATCAGCTCTTTTAAAAAAAATCTCATTTACAGATGAGAAAACCAAGGAATACAAATATTAAGTGATTTACCTAATGCCATCGAGCTAGTGAATGGTACAGATAGGGTTTAAATTTGAGTAGCAAAGATTCATATATTTAATCGCTATTCTATGTTGCATGGTTAAAATTTTGTATAGAATAGTGTGATCCTTTAACACATAGAGTACCATTAGAGGATCATAGGACTTTCAGGATATAAGGGACACTACCAACTAATTTGGCAGCCTAACTGAAACTGAATAAGGCAATGGTGTTGTTATGTGTTCTTACTTTGAAAAGAGGAAGTTAGACTTACAGTCTGCTCTTGACCAAAACTCACAAAAGTTAGATTAAACTTTTAAAAAATATATATATTTTACTGATTTCAGAGAGGAAGAGAGATGGGGAGAGAAATAGAAACATCAATGATGAGAGAGAGAATCATTGTTTGGCTGCCTCCTGCACACCCACTACTGGGGATTGAGCCCATAACCTGGGCGTGTGCCCTTGCCCAGAATCAAACCTGGGACCCTTCAGTCAGAAGGCCAATGCTCTATCCACTGAGCCAAACCAGGCAGGATGGTAGATTAAGCTTTGTAAGGATTCCTTCAGAACATTTCAGAGAAGGGAGGTAACTTTTCAGAAAACTAGGATGGTAAGGATCCTTTCCAACCGTTTGGTTATTATCTAAGTCAGTGAGACTTGAATTTAAATGGGATTTGTTAAAGCCCCAGCAAGAATAAACTGAGTATATAAAAGAGAGAGGGTCCAAGTTAATTTATTACAAATTTTGGAATCACAAATGAGACTTGCCATCCTAAAAAAAAAACAAAACTACTTATGAACAGACTATTAATAATGAAGAACATATTGGTTATGTTACTTAAAAGAAAAAAACACTCTACTACTAACAATCATTTTTTTTTCTTTTGCTCTGCAGTAGCATTCTTCCAATCAGTTGAAAACAAGTGAACTAATTTAAGTTTTGATCCTGTACATTTTAATTTTAACAGAACCATGATATAGCAAGAACCTAAAGTATATTTTAGCCCTAAAACCTCAGTATAAAAATGAAGCTCTACCACTTTTATTAGTTTTACTTATTTTTTAGTATAAACTTAAACAGTAACTTTACTCACTTCTTTTGGAAGAAAAAACAAGAAAAGGTAACCTTTGCAGAGCCTCGCATGAAGTCTGAGAACTATCCTGTCAAAAGGAATGAGTATGCACAACCATGCTACTCAGGCACTTTCTTTTCACTCCTCAGTACACACACACACACACACACACACACACACACACACACACACACACTCATATCCCTTCATCCCTTTAGGGAAGTGTTCATATGTTCTATGTTTGTAAAATCCTTCTCTGTCTTTTATATCTTGTCAAAGGCCCACATGAGGAAGTTTATAAGAATCAGTGGTTGGACACAATGCATTGGTATCAAAGAAAGCAGAGTTCAAATCAGATCAATTTCTCATTAGTTATGTGACTCAGGAGATTTACTTAACCTCTTTGAGATCGAGTTTCCACATGAGAAAAAAATAAGGATGATAATAGTACCTAATTTATAGGCATGGCATGTGATTTACACAGGTTATTAGCATAAAATCACTTTGATAGATATCTCACATATAGAAATCACATAATAAATGGTCATCATTATGGTTATTCACTTCAAGTTACAAGCCTACTGTTTTTGAAATTTTCTGCTCATCTAGACATGATATTTATTATTTTTTAGTGCTAAACATTTTTATATATTCTGTCTGGCAGCATCTTCTGTTTCCTATGTTATATGTAAAACCATAACAAAATCTTGTCTATATGCAACTGTGATAGAGCTTTTAGATATGATACATCCAAGAAAGTACAAATTGGTATTATAAGCCAATGAGAGGCCCAGTGCACAAAAACTTGTGCACTGGGCGGGGGGGGGTCCCTCAGCTTGGCCTGTGCCCTCTGGCTGTCTGGAACACCTTGGGGGATGACCACCTGCTGCCTTAGGCCCGTTCCCTGGGGGAATGGGTCTAAGCTGGCAGTCAGACATTACTCTGGCATCCGGGAGCCATCAGGGAATGTCCACTTACCAGCGGGGAGCAGGCCTAAGCTGCAGTCGGACATCCTTAGCACTGCTGAGGAGGCAGGAGAGGCTCCCGCCACCACCACTGTACTGGCAGCCATCAGCCTGGCTAGTGGCTGAGCAGAGCACTCCCTGTGGGAGCACACTGACCACCAGGGGGCAGCTCCTGCATTGAGCATCTGCCCCCCTGTGGTCAGTGTGTGTTATGGTGACCAGTGATTCCCAGTCATTCTGCTGTTAGGGTCAATTTGCATATTACTCTTTTATTATATAGGAGTGACTGGCCAACCTGCCAGAGTAATAGCTATATACAAAGTTTCGTATGGATTCCTGATTTTGAAATTAAAGGAATGTAATTATGTATCAACTAGAGTCCCAGTGCACAAAATTCATGCATGGGGGGTCCCTCAGCCCAGCCTTCACCCTCTTGCAATCCGGAACCCCTCAGAGGATCCATGTGGGATAGAGCCTAAACTGGCAGTGGGACATCCCTCTCGCAATCAGGGACCGCTAGCTCCTAACTGCTCACCTGCCTGCCTGCCTGATCACCCCTTACCACTCTGCCTGCCTACCTGATTGCCCATAATTACTCACTTGCCTACCTGGTCACCCCTAACCACCTCTGCCTCAGCCCCCACTGGTGTGACTTCATCCGGAAGGACATCCAGAATGACGTCTGGGAGGTCGTTTGGCTCTCTGGTCTAATTAGCATATTATGCTTTTATTCTTATAGACTAGAGGCCTGGTCCCAC
>NW_006287069.1:44636-50062 GCF_000327345.1 Myotis davidii | reverse complement strand
ACCACAGTCCTGGAGATGAGGAGGCAGGAGAGGCCCCCACCACCACCGCTGTACTGGCAGCCATCAGCCTGGCTTGTGGTTGAGCAGAGCTCCTCCCATGTGAGAGCGCCCTGACCACCAGAGGGCAGCTCCTGCATTGAGCATCTGACCCCTGGTGGTCAGTGTGTGTCATAGTGACCAGTCATTGCCAGTCTTTCTGCTGTTAGGGTCAATTTGCATATTACCCTTTTATTATATAGGAGTGCCTAGCCATCCTGGGTAAAGAGATAATGGCTGTTTGCAGGTTGGTGACAGCACCTTCAGGGTGGGGGTCCCCGCAGGGGTGCCTGGCCGGCCTGGGGGAGGGGCTGATGGCTGTTTGCAGGCTGGCCACAGCCCCATCAGTGTGGGGGTCCCCACTGGGGTGCCTGGTCAATCTGGGTGAGGGCCTGAGGGCCGTTTTCAGGCTGGCCACACCCTCTTTAGGGTGGGGCAGCTCCTGCTGGGGTGCCTGGACAGTCTGGGTGAGTGGCTGATGGAAGTTTGGAGGCTGACCAAGCCCCCCAGTGGGGACCTTCACTTTATGAGGGTGTGGCCAGCCTGGGTGAAGGGTTGATGGCTCTTTACAGGCTGGCCACAGCCCCTTCAGGGTGGGGTTCCCCGCTGGGGTGCCTGACCATCCTGGGTGCAGGGCTGAGGGCCATTTGCAGGCTGGCTACATCCCCCTGTGGGGAACCTCACCCCATGAGGGTGTGGCCAGCCTCAGTGAGGGGCTGATGGCTGTTTGCAGGCTGGCCACAACCCACAGCCACCCAAACTCCCAGTGAAGGCTGGCTGGAAGCAGGTATCTGGAATTTATTTGTCTTCTATAATTGAAACTTTGTTGCCATGAGCAGAGACCACAGCCTGCTCAGGGCAGGCAGGAAGCTTGACTTCTTCCATCGCCCGGGCAACCAATCCTCCTGCTTGCTCCAGCTCCATTGCTGCCAGCCACCATCTTGCTTGGGTTAATTTGCATAAAGTCACTCTGATTGGCTGGTGGGTGTGGCTTAGGGCTTAGCTAAGTTATGGTCAATTAGCATCTTTGTCTATTATTAGTGTAGATTATCCCTATGTTATTAAGGCTCCAATGGCTTAAAACACCCTGTAAACACTTTGTAAACACCCTGCAGAAATAATCAGGAGGATGAAAAGACTTGAAGAAGACTTAGCATAATCATTGACTTTTGATGTTTGCTGAAGTCATATCGGTCCTTAAAGTCAAAATCAACAGTTGAGTTACTTTTGGGGTACTTGGAAGCCTCAGATAATGATTTTTCAAATAGCGATATTCATAAGCAATGACTGTCTAAAAAATGGTGTGATGGAATGACTGAGGGTAAAGAAAGATAATTCCAAATTGCCCATCAATAGATGAATGAATAAAAAACCTGTGACACATATACACAGTGGAATACTACTCAGTCATAAAAAGAATGAAATATTATCTTTTGAGACAGCATGCATGGACCTAGAGGGTATTATGCTAAGTGAAATCAGTCTGGCAGAAAATGTAGTCAATAATATCATAATAACTATGTATGTGGCCAAGTAGGTACTTGAAATATCCACTCAAACCACCATAATGTACATCTGAAAGTAATAAAGAGTAATATTAAAAAACTAAAAAACTTTAAAAAGAAGCTGAAATGAAAATGTTTGAAATAATTTACTCATCAATAAATGTTTGGGATAATGAAATAATATATGGGTAGCCAAAAATAAATAAAACACCTACCAAACCTCTAATTGTATGAGCACAAATTAAATTGCAACCAATATCCTATGCAACACAACTATACTTGATCCATCTCCCAGTTGATATTTCAAAATTGCCAATGGTTATACTGTACTCTGTCTGAATCACAGAAAAACTTCTTAGTCTCAGAGATTATCATTGGTTAAGTGGCAGTCTGGTAAAATTAAAAGTATAAATATTACTAAATTGATAAAAGAAAAAAAAATGATTACTTGATGAAAAACACTAGCCACTCTATCATATAGAATACTGGTATAAATTAACATGTTTATCCTGTCTAGCATTGTTTTTATTATGAAGAAATTGTTCATATTTCAAAGTCTATCAATAACAGACTAAAACATTGCACATCCACAAAATGCAATGTTAGGTTGCCATTGAACAGAATGAAGTAGGTATTGTCATGAAAAAAAAAAACAAAACAAAACTCATCTATACAAATAAAAGCATAATATGCTAATTAGACCGGACATCCTTTCAGATGACCTTCCGGATGAAGCAGAAGCTGTGAGGAAAGCCCAGGTTCTGGGTGCCAGAGGGAAGCCAGTGCTGGCAGCTGGGGGAAGGAAGGCCTACTCTTGCATGAATTTTGTGCATCGGGCCTCTAGTTAAGTAAATAAAATCTTACTAATTTTAAAAAAGTCAGGTATAAAATTATACTACAATCTTACATTTGCTAAGTAAATGTGTACAAATTATTTTATATGCCTTAGAAAATAACTAGAAAGAATCACCCTAAGCAATTAATGCAGATGATCTCTGAGGGTTGGAATGAAGAAAACATGGAGAAGTAGAGGAAATTGATTTCTTACTAAAACAGTTCAATGTTATTTAAATTTCTTAAAACAGTCATGCATCCTTTTGTAGTAAAATAGACAAGATGTTCACATTTTAAGGCAAGGACTCAACATATGTGTACACAGAAATTAAAGAAATAATCACTCTATATTCCTTATTGTACATAAAAAAGTTATAGAAAACAAAGAAGACAACATTGAAAGCCATACAGTATCCTTTTCTTAGGGTTCAGAGTGAATTTTTGTTAAGAACTTTATCTTATTTCAATATCCATAATAAACACTAAGGGTCACTTTACTCTTTTTTTTTTAAATATATTTTATTGATTTTTTACAGAGAGGAAGGGATAGAGATAGAGAGCTAGAAACATCGTTGAGAGAGACATCGATCAGCTGCCTCCTGCACATCTCCCACTGGGGATGTGCCCTGAACCCAGGTACATGCCCTTGACCGGAATCGAACCTGGGACCCTTCAGTCCACAAGCCGACGCTCTATCCACTGAGCCAAACCGGTTTCGGCGACTTTACTCTTATATTAAGCCATTGACTAGAAACACTCCAAAAATATCCTACAAAAGACTTAAAATAAGCTCTTTCATTTTTAAATTTTTAATTAAATGTATTGAAGTGACATTGGTTAATATGATTATATAGGTTTCAAGTATACATTTCTATGATACATGATCTACATATTGCATTGAATGCCCAACATCCAAAGCCAAATCACCTTCCATACCAATATGTGAGGCCCTTTTTACCACACCCCTAGCCCCCTTCCTGTGGTAACCAACATACAGTTGTCTGTGCCTATGAGTGTCAGTTTTATATTCCACATATAAGTTAAATCATATGGTTCTTAGCTTTTATTGACTCAATTATTTCACTTAGCATGATATTTGCAAGGTTCATCCATGTTGTTGCAAATGGTAGTATTTCATTTTTTCTTATGGCTGAATAGTATTTAAATATATATCTTATCTAATAAAGAGGGAATATGCTAATTGACCCTCACAACATCGCAAAGATGTCGGCACCCACAGCCAATAAGGAGGAAATATGCTAGTTGACTGCCACGCCCTCAAATATGGTGGCGCTCAACAGTTTTATATTCCACATATAAGTTAAATCATATGGTTCTTAGCTTTTATTGACTCAATTATTTCACTTAGCATGATATTTGCAAGGTTCATCCATGTTGTTGCAAATGGTAGTATTTCATTTTTTCTTATGGCTGAATAGTATTTAAATATATATCTTATCTAATAAAGAGGGAATATGCTAATTGACCCTCACAACATCGCAAAGATGTCGGCACCCACAGCCAATAAGGAGGAAATATGCTAGTTGACTGCCACGCCCTCAAATATGGTGGCGCTCAAAGCCACAAGATGGCAGTGCCCAGTCCCCTCTGCCCCCCAGCCACCCAGGGCCAGCTCGAGGCACAGACAAGCCTCAGATGGCAGCTGCTCAGCCAACAACTGAGGCACAGGCAAGCCTCAGATGTTGGCTGCCAAGCCACCCAGGGCCAGCCTGAAGTACAGACAATCCTCGGATGGTGGCTGCCCAGCCACCCAGGGCCACCCAAGGCTCAGGTAAACCAGGGCCGGCTGAGGCTTGCGCTGCTGGCAGTGGCAGCAGAGGTGTGATAGGGCATTGCCTTCTCCTGATTGCTGGGTCGCCTACCTCCCCTGAGGGCTCCCAGACTTGAGAGACCCCCTGTCTTGGGGCAGGCAAGATGGCAGCAGGCAGCCATGGAGCTGAAGCAAACAGGAGGGTTGTTTGCCCCGATGATGGAGGAAGTCAAGCTTCACACCTGCCCTGGCCAGCTCTGGCCTCTCTAAAGGCAACAAAGTTTCAATTATAGAAGATAAATAAACCCCAGATACCTGCTTCCAGCCAGCCTCCACTGGGAGCTTGGGTGGCTGGGGCCGTGGCGAGCATGCAAACATCCATCAGCCCCTTACCCAGACTGGGCAGGCACCCCAGCAGGACCCTCCACCCTGAAGTGGCTGTGGAAAGCCTGAAAACCGCCCTTTGCCCCTCACCAGGGTGGCCAGGCACTCCGGTGGGGACCCCCACAATGATGGGTTGTGACCAGCCTGCAAACAGCCATCAGCCCCTCACCCATGCGGGCCACACCCTCATGGGGTGAGGGTCCCCACTGTGGGGCTTGGCCAGCCTGAAAATAGCCATCAGCTCCTCACCCAGACTGAGCAGGCACCCAAGCAGGACTCCCCACCCTGAAGGGGCTGTGGCCAGCCTGAAAAAAGCCCTTAGCTCCTCGCTCAGGCTGGCCAGGCACCCCAGTGGGGACCCCCCACACTGAAGGTGCTGTGGCCAGCCTGCAAACAGCCATCAGCCCCTCACCCAGGCTGGCCAGGCACTCCTATATAATAAAAGGATTATATGCAAATTGATCCAAACAGCAAAATGACTGGGAATGACTGGTCACTATGACATGCACTGACAACCAGGGGGTAGATATTCAATGCAGGAGCTGCCCCCTGGTGGTCAGTGAGCTCCCACAGGGGGACCTCTGCTCAGCCCCAAGCCAGGCTGGTTGCTGCCACTACAGCGGTGGTGGTGGGAGCCTCTCCTGCCTCCTCAGCAGCACTAAGGATGACCTACTGCAGCTTAGGCCTGCTTCCCGCTCACAAGTAGACATCCCCTGAGGACTCCCGTGCTGCCAGAAGGATGTCTGCATGCCAGCTTAGCCCAATCCCCCAGGGAAAGGGCCTAAGCCAGCAGATGGTTATCTCCTAAGGGGCCCCCTATTGTGAGAGGGCACAGGCCGGGCTGAGCGACCCCCCCCCCACCCCACCCCACCCTGAGTTCACCGGGCCTCTAGTAT
>NW_006287069.1:44043-44371 GCF_000327345.1 Myotis davidii | reverse complement strand
TTGAAGGTCCCAAATCATGCCAGGAAAACATGCCCCAAACCATAACTCTGCCCCCACCAGCTTGAAGGGTTGTACTCATGCATATGAGGTGCATGCTTTCATTCTGTTTCCGTCAAATTCTCACTCTGCCATCTGCATGATGCAACTGGAAACAAGATTCATCGGACCACATGACTTTTTTCCAATGCTCGACTGTCCAATCCTTGTGTTCCTTGTGTTCCTGTGCGAATTGGAGACATTTTACCTTGGTAACAGCAGAGAGCAAAGGTATTCGAACAGGCCTTTGGCTTCTATATTTCATACGATGCTATATATATATATATTCATA
>NW_006287069.1:38836-43887 GCF_000327345.1 Myotis davidii | reverse complement strand
AGAGGAAAGGAGAGAGATAGAGAGTTAGAAACATCGATGAGAGAGAAACATCGACCAGCCGCCTCCTGCACACTCCCCACTGGGGATGTGCCCGCAACCAAGGTACATGCCCTTGACCGGAATCGAACCTGGGACCTTTCAGTCTGCAGGCCGACGCTCTATCCACTGAGCCAAACCGGTCTCGGCAAATATTTTCTTTATCCCATCATCTATCAAAGGACACTTTGTTTCCTTGTCTTAATCACTGTGAATAATGCTCCATTGAACATAAGTGTGCATATATCACTGAAAATACTAAGTGCTTTCAAATTTTTTAGTGGATACCAAGAACAGGGATTTTTGGGTCATACAGTAACTCTATTTCTCATTTTTTGAGGAACCTCCGTACTGTTTTCATAATAGTTGACACTTTTCATTCCCACCAGCAGTGAATGAGGGTTCCTTTTTCTTTAAAACCTTTCCAACAATTGTTATTGTCTTGATAATAGCCATTCTAATAGTGTGAGATGGTATCAAATTGTAATTTTGATTACAACTTCTGAAATTGAGAATCTTTCTAAATCCATTTTAATTGGATTATTTGTTTGCTGTTGTTATATATTTAGAATATTAACCTCTTAGTAAAGATGTTTGAAAATATCTTCTCTCATATACATTTTGTTATATTTTTGTTTTGTTAGCAGTGTCCTTTGCTGTGCAGAAGCTTTTTAGTTTCATATAGTTCCATTAATTTATTTTTTATCTTTACTTCCCTTGCCTTTGGGGCCAAATTCATAAAATCTTCTCTAGGACAAAATTCTGTAAGTTTAATATCTATGTGGTCTTCTAATTTATTGTTTCAGGTCTTATATTTAGTTTTTTGACTCATTTTGAATTCATTTTTGTACATGGGGACAAAGAGTAACCCAGTTTCATTCTTTTGTATGTGGCTTTCCAATTTCCCCAGAACTATTTATTGAAGAGGCTTCCTTTATTCCATTGTGTGTTTCTGGCTCCTTTGTCAAAAAATTATCTGCCCATATATGTGTGGTTTTATAGCTGGACTTTCAATTCTGTTCCATTGATCTGTGTGTCTTCATTTCTGCCAATATCATGCTGTTTTGATTATTGTAACTCTATAGTATAATTTGAAGTCAAGGTGTGTGATACCTCTGGCTTAGTTCTTTTTTTTATTTTATCAAGATTGCCTTGACAATTCAGAGTCTTTTGTGGTTCCATAGAAATCTGATGATTTTAAAATTCTACTTCTTTTAAAAAATATAATAGGAATTTTTATGGGGATTACATTAAATCAATATCTACTATGTTGATTCTTCCAATCCATGAACATGGAATGTCTTTCTATTTTATTGTGTCTTTTTATATTTTACTTAAACATTTTTAACACTATTAAATATGTTCCCATTTCACCCCCTTTGCTCACCCTCAGCCAGGCCCTGCCCATCCTTCCCTCTGGCTATCACCACACTATTGTCTGTGTTTATGGGTTATGCATATATGTTCTTTGTCTAATCCCTTCACCTTCTTTCATCCAGTCTACATTCCCCTCTCCCCACTGACAGCTGTCAATCTGTTCCATCTATCCATGCCTCTGTTTCTATTTTGTTCATCAGTTTATTTTGTTTATTAAGTTTCATGTATAAGTGAGATCATATGTTATATGTCTTTCTCTGACTGGCTTATTTCACTTAGCATAATAATTCCCAGGTTCTTATCAATTTTATGATAATACTTTGTAGTTTTTGGTATATAGGACCTTCACATCCTTATTAAGTTTATTCCTAGGTATTTCATTCTTGCAATTGCAAAGTAATTTTTTTCTCATTTCTTTTTCTGAAATTCCCTTCATAGCATATAGTAATGAAGTGGATTTTTGTACATTGATTTTGTATCCTGAAACTTTACTTCATTTGTTTATTGTCCCAGAGGAAGGCCCCGGCCACCCTCTGAAGGGCGATCAATCTGGGGGCCCCATGATCGATTGTCCCGCAGAGGAAGGCCCAGGCTAGCCAAGCATTCTCACCCCATACCTGCCGCCTGTAGAGGGAGGAGACTGGTGGCCGGTGTGGGGGCAGTTCCGCATAGATGGGAAGCAGTGGCAGCAGTGAGGGCTGGACCTGCTGTGGGCAGCTGGGGGAAGGAAAGCCTCGATAAGCCATGATTGCCAACCAGGCCTAGGGATTGCAAGAGGGCGCGGGCTGGGCTGAGGGACACTCTCTCCCCTGTGCATGAATTTCATTTACTGGGCCTCTAGTCTATACTAATAAATCTTAAGTAGTCCTAGTGCTCTCACGCATGATGTCATCACAAGATGGCCGTCAAAAGATGGCCAGCATAAGATAGCTGCCACAGGTGGCCACGATAAGATGGTTACCACAAGATGGCCACCACAAGATGGCCGCATACACAGCGGAGATGGGGGCTGATGACCACTCCTCACAGTGAGGCCTGGGGGTCCCAGAGCTTTGCTCGGTGTGGAGGAGGCCAGTCTTGGTGTCCCCACTGCCTTGCGTGGAGGAGGCAGGTCCCAGCAGAGGAGGTGGGTTGCAGCATGGTAGGGCAGTTGTGGGTGATCAGGCCGGCAGGGAAGGGCAGTTGGGGGCGATCAGGCTGGCAGGGGAGGGCAGTTGTGGGCAATTAGGCTGGCAGGGGAGGGCAGTTGGGGAACATCAGATTGGCAGGTGAGCAGTTAGATATCAATAAAGCCAGCAGGGGAGCAGTTATGGGGTGATCAGGCTGGAAGGCAGAAGTGGTTACGGACAATCAGGCAGGCAGGCAGGCTGGCAGGCAGGCAAGTGGTTAGGAGCCAGGGGGCCTGGATTGTGAGAGGGATGTCCAACTGCTGGTTTAGGCCTGATCCCAAAGTGACCAGGCATAAAATGGCAGTTTGACATCCCCTGAGGGGTCCCAGATTGGAGAGGGTGCAGGCCGGGCTGAGGAACACCCCTCCCATGGACGAATTTCATGCACCGGGCCTCTAGTGTTGAATAAGAGTGGTGAGAGTGGACATCTTTATCTTGTTCCTTTTGTCTGTATCCTTCTGTTCCTATTTTATTGAATGTTTTAATCAAAATGGATGTTGTATCTTATCAAGTGGTTTTAATACTAAAAATGGTAGAAAAGAAATAGAAACATTTCTAAAGGAAGAATATGTGATTTTAAGAAGTGATGAGAAGAAAAAATTGCTGTTGCAAATGGTAAGGATTCCTTCTTTTTTACGGCAGCATACCACAGTTTTTTAATCCACTCATCTGCTGATGGGCACTTAGGCTGTTTCCAAATCTTAGGTATGGTAAATTGTGCTGCTATGAACATCAATTAGACCGTCAAATCTCAGAGGGAAGGTAGGGGATAGTGGAGTTAAGGGGAAGAGATCAAACAAAGGACTTGTATGCATGCATATAAGCCTAACCAATGGACACAGACACCAGGGGGGTGAAGGCATGAATGGGGGATGGGAGGATAAAAACACATATGTAATACCTTAATCAATAAAGAAAAAAATTGCTTACCTCACATCTTTCATTTTAGAGAATAAGCTTAATATTGAAAAGTTAAAATTAAACGTATTTGTGGAGACATAAAATCTGAAGTTAAAGATAAGTAAAATTGCCTAAATAAATCTAATCTTAAGGCCCTAGTTATTCACATTCTTTGATAATAGAGTAACTTGCAAATACGACCACAAAATCACCATCAGTAATCTGTGATAAATTATAGAAAACAAGAGGAATTAACAGAAGCCAAGAGTTGTCAATATGGTATCTGAGTCTTTAAAAAGGTGGGAAGAAGTAGATGTCAGAAACTATAAGCACACGATATACTTTAGATCCCTAGAAATGTTAACAAAATAATTTAGCAAAAGATATCACACATTTAAGAAGTGAGGGTCGCCGAAACCGGTTTGGCTCAGTGGATAGAGCGTCGGCCTGCGGACTGAAGGGTCTCAGGTTCGATCCCGGTCAGGGGCATGTACCTGGGTTGCAGGCACATCCCCAGTGGGGGATGTGCAGGAGGTGGCTGGTCGATGTTTCTCTCTCATCGATGTTTCTGACTCTCTGTCTCCCTTCCTCTCTGTGAAAAATCAATAAAATATATTAAAAAAAAAGAAGTGAGGGTCTTTGGGAATCAAACTTTGTTCACTAAAAACAAGTCATAACAATTTATTTTTTAAATAGTCTTATTAGACTAGAAGTTAGAGTTGTAGAAATAGTGGCCCTTCAATTCATCATAACATTTGACAGAGCCTTTATGCCTTAGTGGAAAAAAATGTAGAAGTCTAGGTGGAATAATTGTTTTATTATGTAGTTTTACAACTAGTTAAAAACATTAAAAGATTAATTTGAACCTGGAGGAAGTTTAGATTTTTATTGCAAAATAATAGTTTCGGACTTATCATTTGTAGAAGTATAGACAGAGGAGGGGGAGGAGGAGGTGACTTGACTAAAAGATCATTTATGAGAGGAAAACCAATCCCAACATTTAAAACTTAAAGTTGAAAATCTAATCTGTACTGGCCAGTGTGGCTCTGGTTGAGTGCCAAACTATGAACCAGGAGGTCACAGTTCAATTCCCGGTAAGGGAACATGCTAGGTTGCAGGCTCAATTCCCAGTGGGGGGCATCATTGATGTTTCTATCTCTCTTTTCCTCTCCTTTCTCTCTGAAATCAATAAAAATTTTTTTTTAAAAAAAATCTAATCTGGTTAGTAAAAAATCTAATGTGATTCTACTATGCATTAAAAGTGCAGGATCTAGATAAAATTAGTAGTGGAACACATCTGGGGTACTTACTCCTGAAATGAATGCTTTAAGCAAGCATGGTGCCCAGCTGGCTTGGCTCATTGGTTGAGCACCAATTTATGAACCGATTCCCGGTCATGACACATGTCCAGGTTGCAGACCTGATACTCAGTGCGGTGCGTGCAGAAGGCAACAAATCAATGATTCTCTCTCACCATTGATGTTTCTATCACTCCCTCTCTCTTCCTCTCTGAACAATAAAAAAATATATATCTTAAAAAGCATGGTGAAAATTTATAGGTCACTCACA
>NW_006287069.1:35674-38639 GCF_000327345.1 Myotis davidii | reverse complement strand
GATGGAACTTGAAAACATTATGTCGAGTGAAATAAGCCAGTCAGAGAAAGGTAAATATCACATGATCTCACTCACCTGTGGAATATAATGAACAACCTAAACTGATGAACAAAAATAGAACCAGTCATAGAAGCATCGAACAGACTGTCCAACCTATGAGGGAAAGTGGGGGGTGAGGGGGTAAGAGATCAACCAAAGGACTTGTATGCATGCATATGAGCATAACCAATGGACACTGACTGGGGAGGGGAGGTGAAGGCATGTGCTGGGGGTCGGGGTGGTCGGGGAGAGGTCAATGGGGGGAAAAGGAGAATTATGTAATGCTTTAAACAATAAAGAATATAAATTAAATTAAAAAATGGTTAAAAATCTGAAAACAAAAAACAAACAAACAAAAAACAACCCCTGCCATATAATGAACTGTCTAAAGAATTGTAATACTTAGGGAAATAAAGACCTAACGGGAGAGGAGAACAACCAAAATATTTTTAAATAGTTGAAAGTGTTCTGATTTGAAAGAGGAGAAATACTTTATGTTGATACTAATTTTAAGCAGAAAAATTAGTGTTTAAAACAGTTATACATGAGCATTATTTGTCTAAATATAATGAAAACTTTCTAATAAAAATAGCTGTCTGAAATTGAAATGTATCATAATTTGAGACAGTTAAGTTCTAATTGACTGTCACCTATCACCAGTAACACAAGGTATAGGATAAAAAGTGTGTACAGAGAGGCTTACACCTTAAAGTGGGAATAGTTGATGACAGCAGTATGGGCTAGGTGGTTGGCAAACTCATAAGTCAACAGAACCAAATATCAACAGTACAATGATTGAAATTTCTTTTGAGAGCCAAATTTTTAAACTTAAACTATATAGGTAGGTACATTGTTATTAACTTAATTAGGGTACTCCTAAGGTTTAGGAAGAGCCACACTCAAGGGCCAAAGAGCCACATGTGGCTCGCGAGCTGTAGTTTGCTGACCACGGGCTCAGATCAGAAGCTTATTGACTAGCAGAAGGACAAAACAAGAATTTGGGTGAGCAATTAAGGTATTTCCTGCTAGTGTTAATCATTGAAAAGAGGAAAAAAACATTAAGGAATGTTTAGGGATAAGATAAAGGTGACTTTACTATATACTTTAAGCTTAGAGCTGCTTAACAAACATTTGGAAAAGTTTTAAATAGCTGGCATATGTTTCTAGTTTGAAGCACAATTAAGGCACAAATTGGCTGAGCATTAACTTTCCAAATTTTCAACCAAGAATAATATCCTCAATGATAAAGATTTTTAAGAAAATATCTGAGGACTCCCTAATTTCTTCATATAGTATATCCTTGAATTATCTAATGTCTAGTTTCTACTAAAAGCCTGGTTTTTAAAAAAAAGAATAATTAAGGAAGGCAGAATAAAGGATATGATATATATAATTTATTTGTACCAGAATATTTGAAACATGGACTATGTTAGGTTAGTCTCAACATAATTAATTGTTATGTGTTATGCTTTTTTCATTTTTTACAGCTTGATAAAGGAAACAACCCTATGAATAACATCAATTGTATTCACCGCCTAGTACCATTCACCTTTGTTCTGGTAATCATACTTCAATTTCAATCTGTGTCCAGATCCAGATTTTTCACTTGCTGTTTGTGTATTAGTGGTAGTGTTCTCTCTTGGGTCCAGAGGTGGTTATATGAATCACGTTTGGTCATTCAGATGGTTAAATACACTAGGCAACAATACTAATTTAGAGTTGAGCAAATAACTTAGTTTTAGGAAATAAAATTTCTGACTCGGCTTGCCAGATTTAGCAAAGAAAACACAGGATCCTCAGTTAATTTTTAGTATGACTCTGTGCCCTGTAATATTTGGAACATATTTACATAAGATGATATTTGTTGTTTATCTAAAATTCAAATTTAATTAGACATCAATAAGTTCTGGGTAAAGATGGCAAAGTAGGAATAACCTGAGTAGGGACACACCAAAACTACAACTAAATATAGAGCAAGGATCTCTGAGAATGACTTGAAACCAGCTAAACAGATGCTCAACAACTGAGGATATGGGTAAGAGAGGGAGCAGCGCAGTGTCCCACAAATGGGACGTATATCACAATCATGGTGAAGCCTCCTAAGAGTAAATCCTATAAGAAATTTTGGAATCCCCAGACCTAGGGACCTGCACTGGGAAGAAGAGACTTATACTATCAGGTTGTGGAAAATAGTGAGGGTTGCATCCTAGATAGCTGAGGAGCTTTGGGAACTGAGAAAGCTCCCTGTAAAATTTTGTGCACAATGTCACATGACCAGAGCCCTAGCACTGGGAGAGAAGGTAGATTGGAACACACACACACACACACACACACACACACACACACACACACAACACACACACACACACACACACACAAACTATGATTCACTTTTAAAGGGACCATGCATAAACTCACTCAGTCTGTGTTCCAGTTTGAAAGGCACTTGGGTCATGTGTGAAGGAGATGTATAGACTAATTTTAGGGTGTGTGCTAGAGGGATCTGCTGGAGCTCTCCCTGAAAATGGAGGCCTAGTAGGTGCCAATCCCTTTTTGTTTTCCCTACCTCCACCCAGCTGCCAGCACTAGCAAGCACCAAGTCTGATATTCTCCATTAACCTGCTAAATCTTCACCATTCCCAGTGTCCTGTTGAAGACCTTCCATGGCCAATCTCCCTGTACAGACTAGGGCACATCTTCCATAGTGGCACCCCACATGCCAGCACCTAGCAAGTACTCCATCTTTCAGCATTAGTTTGGCTTCCCCAGCAGGTTTCTAAAGCAGTGCTCCACCTTCCCGCACCTCACATGCAGCCCTGTGGGCTTCCAAAGTGGTGCCCCACCCTCTTACACCAGGAAAATCTATTCAAATTCATAATGGCTAAAAAATTCCCTAACATGGTAATGAAAACAGACATTTAAGTCT
>NW_006287069.1:33401-35641 GCF_000327345.1 Myotis davidii | reverse complement strand
TCTTACAAGACCAGGAAGTACAGAGAGTCCCCAAAAAAGAGGAATCCCAATAGTACCAAGAGACATCATAATTAAAATGAAGTTAAAGACAAAGAAAGAGAGAATCTTAAAAGTAGCAAAAGAAGAACACCTAGACAATTAGCCAATTATTTCAGCAAAAATTTGGTAGGCCAGAAGAGAGTGGTATGACATAATTCTCTTAGAAGCATTATACTTTGTGTACTCTTGCTTTGGGTCTCATTGTTAATGGAACATGAAGGGAACACTTTATTTTAATCATAACTTGGTGAATATCTTTTATCAGATGCCAGGGTGACCTTTTCAGTTTCCTATATATGCACATGTTAACTTTACAAAAATAAATGTTACTTTAAAAGCCTAAAAAAATAAATAAATAAAAGTGATGAAATATGTACAAGAGTACTCTACCCACCAAGGTTGTTATCCAGAATTGAAAGAGAAACAGTTTTCCATACAAGCCAAAACTAAAAGAGTTCATTACCACTAAACTGGCTTTATAAGAAATGCTAAAGGGACTTTTATAAGTGGAAAAGAAAAGGCCAACACTTGAAATGAGAAAATACAGGAAAGAAAACATCACTGGTAAAGGTAAACATATAATAAAGATAGTGGATAAACCACTTGCAAAGCTAGAATTAAGGTTAAAAGTAAAATGATCTATAATAATAAAAACATAATATGCAAATCGACCAAACAGCAGAACGACCATCCAGATGACCTTCTGGACGACCACACTATGCCACGCACAGGTGCCAGGCCAGCCAAGGTGGGTGGGCAGGGCCTCCTTCTACGAGGCAATAGATCTGGGGGCTCCACGATTAATCTTCCCACATAGGGAGGTTCAGGACACTGGCCAGTGATGCTGTGGTGGATATGCTAGGCTGACCAAAGATTGCCCCGCAGAGGGAGGCCCAGGCCAGCCAAGTAATTGCACCCCACACCTTTCGCCTGCAGAGGGAGGCGACTGGTGGTGGTGTGGGGGGCTGGAGGGCAGGCAGCACTGCACAGATGGCAAGCAGTGGCAGTGTTGGGGGCGGGGCCAGCTGTTGGCAGCTGGGGGAAGGAAAGCCCCGATTGGCCATGATCGTTGGTGAGGCCTAGGGACCCTACCCGAGGGGTCCCAGATTGTGAGAGGGCTCAAGCCAGGCTGCTGGACACCCCTCCCATGCATGTATTTCATGTACTGGGCCTCTAGTCTACAATAAGAAGGTTAAAAATGCTCAGTCACTAATCATCAGAGAGATGCAAATTAAAACAACAATGAGGTATCACTTCACACTTGTCAGAATGGCTACCATCAACAAATCAACAAATGACAAGTGCTAGCGAGGATGTGGAGAAAAGGGAACCCTCGTACACTGCTGGTGGGAATGCAGACTGGTGCAGCCACTATGGAAAACAGTATGGAGTTTTCTCAAAAAGTTAAAAATGGAATTTCCATTTGACCCAGTGATCCCACTTCTAGGACTATATCCCAAGAAACCCAAAACACCAATCAGAAAAAATGTATATACCCCTATGTTCATAACAGCACAGTTTACAATAGCTAAGATCTGAAAAAAGCCCAAGCGCCCAGCAGTAGATAAGTGGATAAAAAAGCTGTGGTACATTTATACCAAGGGATACTATGCAGCAGTAAAAAAGAAGTATCTCTTACCCTTTGAGACAGCATGGAGGGGCCTGAAGCATATTATGCTAAGTGAAATAAGCCAGTCAGAGAAAGACAAGTATCACATGATCTCACTCATATGTGGAATCTAATGAAAATAATCTGATGATTAAAATAGATCCAGAGACATGGAATATAGTAGAGACTGAAGAAGCTCAGAGGGAAGAAGGGAGGGGGAGAAGGAAGAGATTAACCAAAGAATTTATATACCTATATGCATAACCCATGGACACAGTCAACGGTGTGGTAGGCCTGGTGGGGTTGCCGAGTGGATGGGGTCGAAAGAGGGGTAGGGGGGGCATATGTAATACTTTGAACAACAGAGATAAATTTAAAAAATAAGTTAATAAGAATGGGAAGAGAGAGCTAATATTGAAATTAAATTGAAAAAAGAGAATAAACCCAACTGAATTTCAATTGAAAAACAATCATACTGATGCGAAAGAACAAGTTATCCAGCATCCCTACCTGATTAAGTGAACTGCCATCACTTGGCGTTCCTGGTCCTGAAAGAACATTACTTAAAAGGATAAAACGAGGTAGTCTGTCT
>NW_006287069.1:14805-33346 GCF_000327345.1 Myotis davidii | reverse complement strand
ATGCGAATTTTATGCAGGTTTAGGCATTTGAAAAACCTTATTATGGGGAGGATATTGGGTAGCCAAAACTTGGAGCATCAGGAACATGATTTGCTACCCTGCATCAATGCACTCTTCTTATGGTTACACCAATTTCTACAAGAAGGATCACTTCTGTTCCCATTTTTCCATTCAAAAATTTATTTATTGTTTTATTTTTCTTCATTTAATTTTATTTTTATTATTGACACTATTACAGATGTCTCCATTCCCCCCTTTGAACACCTCCACCCAGTTCCCAACCCTGCTTTCCTCTGGCCAACACCATACTGTCTGTGTCTATGGGTTATACATGTATGTTCTTTGGCTAACCCCTTCACCTTTTTCATCCAGTCCCCTTCCCCCCTATTTCTTATGGAGTTACTCTACCCCCATGAGCTAAACATGTAATGAGGTAATGTTTGGACATGCTGCTACCATCTTGCCATCATGTAGAGCCTTAGAAAGGGTCAGAATTGAAAACAGATCAGAAAGATGGAGAAAAAAAATCTCCCCATGATATTGCCAAGGACATGAATACAGTCAATGACTCCCCTTTGCTTGTTTAAACCAATTTGAGTTGGGTATTAGCACTTATAACTAAAAAGATACTAATGGATTTGCTGCAAAACCATGGTTAAAGCAATTGATGTAACCAAAAGAAGAGCAAATTGATGCATGGTAGCAAATCAGGAAGCTCAGAGCTAAATTTAATATTCAATTAAATTATCTTATAGTCCTTGCTGTCATTATTTTTTTTTCTTCTCATTTTTATGATTTTGTTTTGTATTTCAATTTTAACAACTGTATATATATATATTAAACATCCTTGCATCTCTTTTAGAGGGAAGAATAAATCAGTGATAGTGCCTGTCACAAAAAATCAATATACATCTAAGTTAAAAATATATTTGTTAATAAAGAGAATGTTTTTGTCAGAATCTGAATAATAATCAGAGGTTAAATAGAGCAGCTTAGTTTAAAATATTTTTAAAAATAAAATAATGAATTTCATAAAATATAACAAATGTATCTGAGAGTCTTGAAGCAGGAGAGAGAAAGGCCAGGCCTGGTCCTAACCTGTATTTAGGCAGGGAATTGGGGACACAGGGAAAAGGGAAGGTGAGGTACAGAAAGAGAGGCTGTTGTAGGCTTCAATAGAGCAGGTTCTAATTCTAGAAGAAGTCAGTAGTAAAAAAACATAAATTCTATTTTTCAAAAATATGTCTCCAACATTTTAAGTTAATCTATCTCTCCAAGTAAAGAGGCACTGAAGAAATAATGGGATAAACAATATGTGCTCTACTTCTAACCACTAATCCTACCCTACAAGTCAACCTAAGATTAAACCAGGTATAGCCTATAGACCTAAATTATTTTAGGGCCCCAATGACCAATAATGCATTATCTTGGAAGCTAATGCTAAAAAGACAAATGCAGAATGAAGTAATACTTTAGTGGGAATAAGCTGCTTAAAGTATTAAAATTAGAAATGGTCATCAGGTGTTTTATTAAATGTTTGGGGGCATGGAAAACATAAAAGAACCAAATGCAAAAGAGAGATGAAAAAGAAGTGGCCAATGTGAAAGCAATTTTTACCGACTTCCCAAAGTTGCCCTCTAGTCTATCCTATTTACCTTTAAGAAGTTGAGAAAAATAGAAGAGGTGCATGGAGATTTTGATTGCTAGGTTCCAAATGCATTTCTGACCCTTAAATGAAATCAAGTTTTTGATGTACAAATAGCTGCTATAACCTATCATGGCCTATAAATGTATGCCTTACTTTGCCAGGGAAGAATTTGTTATTCTACTTAATTCCAATCTTGAAATAATTTTTCAATACATAGAGACAAAGATTTTAACTTGTCCTTATTGCATTAAAGGTTGTCACCTTAACTAACTTGCAGACAAATTATTTTTCCTGATAAGTCCTAAAAATGTTGTAACTTCATCTTCATTTTCTTGAATCAACTTCTCTTATAAGCAATTTAGAAGAGAGTAATCCTAAAGTGAGAAAGTATTACAGTTCTGGAAATATCAAAGTATATACGTAAACAAATCTTTAAACACATTTTTTGCAACTCGCTCCTGAACAATGTACAGGTACTTTCAATGAAATCTGCAAGTAGCTATACATGTTTATAAAAGCAGTTTTATAACCATAAAGGATCAAGCAAGGTCAACTGTAAAATGTTAGAAAGTTGCAGCCTTTTTATTTAGTACCCAGAAAATGCCAGTAATTTAACATGATATATTGATAAATGTTGCCCACAGAGTTTTAACAAAAAATAAATATAAATTCTATGTCATCTTTGGCATGTTGTAAATTCAAGATGATAGCCATTTCTTTAGCAGCACTGTGAGGGAAAAAAAAAAACAAAACCACACACTATAAAATGCACTATTGGATTGGGTTTTACATGAAAAAAGTAGTACAATAACAACTTTCATGTCAAAAGGAGCAAGGCTTTAAAAAACACTTATAAGATAAATAATGGTATAAACTCCATAATGTAGTCAGAAAAAGAAAATACAGTTGTTTTAACATTGGTGACCGCCTCTTTCAATATCCGCATTAAAGGTTTTAAGTACATGTGAATCAAATTTACACATAACTTCTAATTAATGCCATTTCTGTTTTAAGAAGTTCAATAAAATGCCAGTGAATATCATATTTTCTGTATCAGAAAATAAGTATAGGAATCCCAAAGTGCTTGGGAAGTGTTGGCAAGATCTTGTTTTTTGTTTGTTTTTAAGTGGTGGCTACAGCAAAAACAGTCAATCTGCATAAACACGATGTTAACAAACACTACATACGGTTTTTTAAAAAATTAAACACAGAAACACCTCATTCTCCTTTTTCGTACTGTAGAATTTAATGCAAGATAAATTCTCATTTCCAAACCATGCTGGCATTTCAATATTTAATTAGGATTTCTTATATAACTTTAAGAATGGATATTTATCATTAGAATGCTTTTGTGATGTTGAATTTCTTGTTATCGTATTAAAACACAAACTTATTTTTTGCTACACATTGTCTCAATTTCAGAGAGAGTGAGTTTGAAAACTCAAATGTGACCTGAGCAGTATTAGTTAATACAAAAGAAAAAAAGCAAATAAATCTAATTGGTCACATTATGACAATTTATTAAGAAACTAAAGCACTTAGTACATTCTCTAGAGCTGTCCCATATAAAATCATATGCTTAATAAATACCTTTTGAAGAGTAGAATAATTTATATAATTAGACAAATAGAATGAAAGCAAAACAGACACTCTATTGTCCAAGGTTTAGAAATGTTATATATGCATTTAGCAAAGATTTCTTGCTGGTCAACAAACTAAAAGGTACATACTTTGTGCATTACAATATAACTAAGCAAGGTTGAATATCTGTCTTCTAAAAATACTTTTACTTTCTGTTTCTCTTCATAGTTCAAAGAAACTAATACCAATTATTTAAGAGTGACTATACCTTCAACTATTAGCAACCAACTTGAATTTTAAGTGATCAAGCATTATCATTTTATTAAAATCATATGTTGGACTTCACTATATTGTAAGAGTAAACCCAGGAATATTGAATCCATGAGTAAAATGTGTTTGTAAATAATTACTATCAATGCCACTGCAGCCTTGCGTAGGGATGCAGAAAACACACTTCTAGATTGTTCTATTAATTTCAGCAATCATTCATTTTGAGATACATGCCAGAATTACCTGAATAGGCTGATAAATGTAAGAAATTGTTCTAAAAATTTAATTGCAATTGACCAATCTATACTTAATATGCCTTGCATTGTTGTTCAGACATAACATTATGTTAATAGGATCTCTGTGTGCTGAAATCTAGACAAAGGATCCAGATATTTTGACCCCACTGACAGTTTGCCTTCATCCTTTCTGTGCTCTCTTTTTCTCTCTGTATACAATAAGAATAGGAGCCTGGAAGCAGGAGGAGACTCATTCATTATATTACAGATCACATACTATGAGAAACAAGACTACAGATAAATATGGGCTTGACAACAACTGCTTCCCTCCACCCCATTCTGTCATAGAAGTTCATTGTAAATTTCATTGTTATTAAAAAGCATGGAAGGTTTTAAAAGAAAATGTAAGTTGAGAAGTGGAAAGGAAGAAAATTATATGATAATCTGGCCTTGCAGCATACTGAGTAAATTCCTTGCCCAAAAATATCTTCCCTGCTAATAACTGAATTTTAAATTACTCTCATCTGGCTCAATTGCCTAAAAATCCAGCAAGTAGAAACTCATTTGATTAATGGACATCTTTCTTGAAAAATGCCAATTATCCACTAACCACTGACAGAAAAATGTGAATTAATTCAATGAAAATAGCTGCTATGTGGTAATGGAAGTTCTGATTTGAGTAAGGAGAAGGGCATGAGGTCATTTTGGGGCACAAAATCTTTTAGAAATAATTTAATCATGGAGTCCTCTATGAGGTAATCAAATAAGATAGCACACAGGGGCTGGAAGGCTAGAGAAAGAAAATGTAGAGAATGCCAAAGACATGCTTTGCCTAATATAAAGCCTCAGTTTTCTAGTTAAGCTTAGGGCCAAGGTAAGTGGTTCTTCTTCTTCAGATATGAAGGTTCTCTTATTGTCAGGAAAATACTATTCAATCAATATAAATAAGTTTATAAGTGGTCAGCACTATTTCAGCATGATGTTTTGTTTTTTTTTCTGTATTTCAGCATGATGTTTTAATAAACACTAAGCATCTCTTCTTAAGTTTGTGGGTCGACTACACATATGAAATCCCTTTGGGCTAACCAAAGATACTATAAAAATGTTTTACTATGTTTAATTACCAAAGGCAAGAAATTATAAAAATCAATTTAGGTAATACTGGGTCTAACAAAATACTTTAAAGTTCATTTTTCATAAAAGAACTGAAATCTTTATTTCCCCACAAAATCACCATCTCTAGCACTACTATTTTAATTTTCTTGCAATTGGTTTCCTGAGTTTATTCATACTATGTGCTTTAGGACATTATATATTTAGTCTATCTTGGTAAAATTGGTGTTTTCCCTTGAGAAAAAAATGTTCTCTCCCTTCCAGATAACAATAACAATCCCAAACTGTGCTATCATTAAATACTACCAAGAAGCATCAACTAGAAAGAAAAGCAATGCAAAACCATTGTTCATGAATTCATTAGAAACTACAGTACTGTAAAGTTTTATAAAAATATGTTTTACTGCTTAAGCACTTATAGAAGCCCCATTAAAAATGTCCCATTCCCATCTGCATTTGTTGCTTTAGAGTTCTTGCCAAATGGACACATGATTAGGCATCCTTAACTGGGTTCCTTCTACAAAATGAGGGTATAGTTTGAAGCTTTCCCTTATAAGGTTGCTCCCTACTACTGTTAAGCTACCATGTTTGAATTTTCCAGCAGAAAACTCTTGAAGAATTATAGAAAAAATCCACTAGCATATCTGTATTTTTTACACATTGTCAATCCTCAATGAATGATGAGGAATCATGCTGTTCACTGCTTAATTTTGATTGCGTTCCTTTAATAAAAAAACTGTATGGCATGACCCTTCTGTACAAATTCATTGGTAAATTAGTTAAGATCATCTACTTTTTAAAAACGATTGATTATGGAAAGACTGAAAGTTATTGTTTTATTATTTTTCATTTTCCAATTTCACTTATCCTAATTTTATACTAGAAAAGTAGACATGGAAATAATATCTCTGCTCTCAAAAGTTCATCATGAAAATCATATCTCTGAGTTTGTCCTATCAGTTTTGATAGGAAGGCATACAAGCACAAAGAACAAAATGGCAATAGGATAATAAGTCTGAATATATGGACACAAATTGTCACATACAATTGCTTCTAGTAATAAAGCAAAACAAGGAAAGAAAAAAAAAAATTAGAGCACAAAAGTTTACAAGATGTGATACCAGTCTATTTCTAAGCACTATTTTCCATGTGACATTAGATGTTCTTTAATGTCTTTCAATTATTGGAAAAAGACACCTCAAAATATACATACTTTTAGACTCCACACCCAAGAAACATCTTTGTGCATGGAATATATATCACATTGTAAAGATAATATGTATAGTTTCTTTTATTAAATACCAAAGTTATGTCTCCTAGGTTAATTTATATACTTCAGCAATTAGAAATCAACTCTCTCTCTGAACTAAGCAAAATAAAATACACAGCAAACAGTACACCTAGCATACACAAGTAGTTCACTTATATTCATTAAACAAAACTGTAATATCCTCCAGTTTACATTCATGTGTTCTTTCTATCAGTAGTAGTAGTAGTAGTATTTTATTCAACAACACAAAAAGATTCTTTAAAATTGTATCATTTAGAGAAAACAATACTTAATACACAGTGATTCTGAATCATAAAATTTAATAAGACCAGACCAATTTGGCTAGATTTCTTTTATAAATTTAAAATGTGTTCAAATTTTATGCAGATCATTCATATTACTTCCTACTTAAAATGCCAGTTTATCTTCTTGAAGTATAGCTATTATGTAGCATTGTCTAAAATTTACTGATATACATTATACTATATTATCTGTGCTAAGCTCACCAGTTCACTACAGTAAAATTTCAACTATATTCCATAGAATTCAAGGTATACTACTATGATACACTGTAATTAAAAGCACATGGAAGCCCAAAAAACAACAGTGCAATTCATGATAAGGGGGTGGGGGCACATGATGACTAAATCCAACTGGTTTACTTGAAAGTCAGCTTACATAAAACCAAGGTAGTATGAACACCATGTACTTTATTTTCAAAGGCTTAGGTCACAACACCAATACAAAGCCTTTGGCTAAAAATTCTTCTTTTGTAGTACAATTCCATCAGAAGTGAACTTTACAAAAGCCTTTTGGAAACCTTTATTTCTAGACTAGAGACCTGATGCATGAAATTCATGCAAGAGTAGGCCTTCCTTCCCTGGGCTGCTGGCACCAGCTTCCCTCTGGCACCCAGGACCCGGGCTTCCCTCGCTGTCCTGGCTTCATCCCGAAGGATGTCTGGTCTAATTAGCATATTATGCTTTTATTATTATAGATGAAGCCACTTATGGATAATCTATAGGTCTGACTGCACACATTATCTGTGATTTAATTCTTCTGTAAAAACTTTGGCACCAACCATATCAGGCGTTCACATATTAGCATAAATAAATTTTGCACTGGCATCAAACTACTGTATCTGCATTTTAGTAATTACAGAGTGGAGTTACTACCAAATGAATGGAGCCCTTTGGTTGTACACAATAATGATCTTCTACAAATCACTTTCAATTTGTTTTTCTTTTTCTTTTTAAATAAAAAAGGCCTATCCTTCAGGATCTTATGTCAAAAAATACTGAAATTGATTTGTATTATACTATTATATTTGCATCTTGATTATTGGTAATGATTCACCAAACCATTATTGTATGAAACCAGAAAAAACTACTAAAGTAACTATTTAAAAGGAACTTTAGAAGTTAGTGTGCAGAGAAGCTGTTAGGACCTTGTAGATAGCATTTACATACTTAAATAAATCTTGGACAGTACTGCAAAACAACATATTGTGAGTATTGTGGACCCGTGTATGTTTATTTTTTAATTTCTTTGCCCCTAAATAAGAAGACTTAAACAGAATATTCAAGTAATGTAGCAGAAAACAATGCCTTTGATATAAGATTAGGCAAAAGCTACACATTTGCCTTTTCTCTTCATCCAGTTTGGCAGAGGAACACTGGAAATCTTACAAGCCAGTTGAAGTCCTCTTTTTCATGCTCCGTCGCTGAGCTAAGCTTGAGGCCGCAACGGGCTCTAGGACTGGTTGGAAGGTCTTGTGAGTCAGTGCTGAATATGTGGCAACCACTGCTCCCTAAAATAATGAGAAATATCACAAACTGAGCCATAATCACTGAAGGTGAAAAAAAAAAACTTCCAAGTATATCATAAGAGATTTAACTACAACTTTTTTTTTTTTTCGCCTAGGGAAATAACTGAAAATATTCGACCTTCACATTGATGCTCCTTTGATGAATTAATACCTGATTACTTGTATATTTCTTATTTCACTAACAATGTGTTTTACAATGTATCATTGTATCAGGCTTTCATCACTAATTTGGTTTTACAAGTTTTTAATTATTTTTAATCTCAGAAGAAAGGGCGGGCAGGAAGAGATTAACCAAAAAAACTTATGTACATATATGCAGAGCCCATGGACACAGACAATAATGTGGTGAAGGCCTGGAGAGGGGACTGGAGCAGCGAGAAAGGGGTCAAAGCGGGGAAAAGGGGGACATATGTAATACTTTCAACAACAAAGATAAACTAAAAATAAATAAATAAATTTTATTTTTAATAGGAATTATACTTATTATTATATATAAACATAATATTCTTAAATACATAGTAAAAGATTAGTGCAGTCAGGCTAATCAGCATATCCTCATACCGGTATAGTTATTGTGTGTGTGTGTGTGTGTGTGTGTGTGTGTGTGATGAGAGTATCTGAAATCTACTCTTAGCAAATTTCAGTATTCAATATGGTACTATTATGCTGTACATTAGATCTCTAGAGTTATTCTTCCTCCATAACTTCAATGTTATATACTTTGGCCAACATCTCCCCTTCACCCTAGAAACCACCATTCTACTTTATGCTTCTACATATTTGACTTTTTTAGATTCCACACATACAAGAGATTATGTAGCTTTTGTATTTCTATGTCTGGCTTATTTCACTTAATATCATGTATTCCAGGCACACCATGCATATTGTTGTAAATGGCAGGATTTCCTTTTTTAAAGCTGAATAATATTCCATTGTATGTGTGTATATCACAACATCTTTATCATCAAAGAGTTATCTGTGCTACCTTGTTCCCTGCAGCATTATTCACAATAGTCAAGACATGGAAGCAACCTAAGTGTCCAAAAAGAGATGAATGTATAAATTACTAAAATTTAAAATCTAGGTTCAATGTCTATAGATATAGGAACATGCACCAGTGGTTATTAATTTAGAAACCAATGGCAATCTTTTGTTTCCATATGAGATTTGCATTTAATCTACTCCTAGTCCTAGTTTTTTCTAAGAACTAAGCAAATATAATCAAGAAACTTGTATTTATCATCAGAAAGGCTATAGGCAAAATAAAGAAGAGACTGTAGCTGTTATTTAGAAATAAATAGAACAAAACAAAACTATAAATAATCTTTAAAAATAGATATACTTTAAAGTGATTACATAAGTGGTCATGAGTGAATGGCATGCAATGGCTTTATAAAGTATCAAGCATTTAGAAGATACATAAAAGTATGTTTTACCTTAATGACATATGATGTACCATTTCTATTTGGCTGATCATTTGGCAGCTGGTCTCTTTGGGTTATCCATGAGTGTTTTAATACTTGTTCTGTAGTGTACCGTTGATGTGGGTCCATATGTAGCATATGGGAAAGCAAATCCTAAATTAAATTAAAAAATTAAATATGAAAATGTATCAGTAAATTTTTTTGTAAATACATACAATTTCACATTTTCTCAAAATATAAGAGCATCATTATATTTTCAATCAGTTTGATCTAACCTACCCCTAGAGTAAACAAACCTGCACTCTGAACAGTTGATTGTCAAAAGAGAATTTTGAGATAGATTTTTCAATATACAGTATAGCTTTACTTATTATTTTTAAATCAGAGAATACCAAATCTGTGGGACTGGTATGTGGTTAGAGAGGGAAAAGAAAAATGTTAGGTAGCAGGAGTTACCTTGGAATGTGCTAAATGGTTAAGAGGAGAAGGGAACTATTGATCTTTGCTCGTAAGCTGGATCACAAAGTATAAGGGTATGTGTATATGGATACAATATAGAAGGGAGGATTCCATTTGTTAATGCACCCAATAACTAATGATTTACTGAATAAAATAGTAAAGAAACTATAATATAAATCAAAGTATAGAAACTGACTGCTAGCATAATAGTAGTCAGAGTATCAAGTTTTTCATCAGAGTAACTAATTGTGAATATGTTTATTTTATATTTGATAATCAAAATGTTATAAAATAATATAACCTTATAGTGAAACACAATTTTAAATATATGAAATTATATGATAATTTTAAATAAACTTTTTGCCAAGCATATTTTAGAAAAAGAAGTAAGCTCTCCTTAAAAAGCATCTTCTAAAATAGAAACAAAATCATCATTTTGTAAACTTTTCATCAATAGCAGAAGCAGTGAAACTAAAAACTCTAAGGAGTAACATAATAATTTGAAGAATAATGTAATTGGTTTAATAATATAAGGGAGTAGAACAATCAACAAAAACCGATTGTAAAATGGAAAGATGGGCATAAATAAATGACAAATAATATAAAAAATATAACAGTGATTACTTTAAAAGACAGACCTAAGTGATAATCATAAAATGATAAATGATAAATGTTCCAACTGTACAAGGACTTCTTCCTCTGGCCAAGATGGAATACCAGGGACTAGATTCACCAACCTGTTTGAAACAACTCTCTTACCCCCCCCCTCCCCAAAACACACACACACACACACACACACACACACACACACACACACACACACCATAAATATAGGACACAATAGCTTTCAAGAGGTCAAAGATGAGGAATGAGGAAGAGTGATCTTTAAAATACAGGAAAGAAATCAAGTAAGCCCTATTATTGCCCCAGCTTACCACCTTGAAAAGAAAATTTTCAAGCTGCTGAAAGATGAGAGAAACCCAGGCAGAGACTGACATTTTCCCTCCGAGTTAGGAGAGATCAAGGAAGAGAGAGAGAGAGCAGGACTGACAACCAGAGAGGTAGAAGATCAGATAAAGAACTACAGAGATCTGTAGAAGGTTTCCCTCAACTATTCCGCAGATTACTGATAAACCCATATATATTTGGGGAAACTAACAAAGGCAGTGGTAAGAGCTTTCTGAAAAGATTATAGAGAAATTAGAACTCATGCAAGTTGAACTATATTGCCTGAGTTCTCACCGGCCAGACTTGAAAATCTCATAATTCATGGAGTATTTGTTAGAGTACTTACAAGTAACCTCCTTGAGTAGTGAGGAGCCCTAGACTTAAAAAAAATGTATTAGAAGGAAGATTTAAAAACATTACATTGTTTCCCCTAACTTAACTGTGGCCCAGAATAAATCTCAAGAATATTCATATAAATAAAAAAAAAAGTGTCTAGCACCCACTGGGGTAAAATTCACTATGCCCAGCTTCTTATAAAAAATTACCATTCATAGAAAAGAAAATGAAAATAAAATGCATAATAAGGAGAAAAAAGTCAATCAAGCCCAGTTGGCGTGGCTCAGTGGTTTAGCATTGACCAATGAACCAGGAGATCCCGGTTGGATTCCCCGTCAGGGCACATGCACAGGTTGTGACCTTGATCTCCAGTGGGGGCCTGCATGAGGCAGCTGATCAATGATTCTCTCTCATCATTGATGTTTCTATCTCACTCTCACTCTCCTTCTCTCCCTGAAATCAATAACAATATATTTTAAAAAGAAAAAGTCAATCAAAATTGACCCATAAGCCCTGGCCAGCGTGTCTCGGGTGGTTGGAGCACCATATTATATACCGAAAAGTAGCAGGTTTGATTCCCAGTCAGGGCACATACCTGGATTGTGGGTTATATTTCTGTTCAGTGTGCATGTGTGTGGCAACCAATAGATGTTTCTCTCTCACTTATGTCTGTCTGTCTGTCTCTGTCTCTCCTTGTCTCTCTCTCTCCCTTCCCCTCTCATTAAAACCAATAAGCATGAGAATTGAAAAAAAAAAACAAAACACAACAATCCCATTTACTATAGAGCCAAAAAATTAAAGATACCTAGTAATAAACTTAAGTAAGGAAGTAAAATATCTGTACTTGGAAAATTTCAGGAAATTGAAAAAAGAGATAGAGGAAGACATAAACAAATGGGAGAACATACCATGCTCATGGATTGGTAGAATCAACATCATTAAAATGTCCATACTACCCAAAGAAATCTACAGATTCAATGCAATCCTCATTAAAATATCAATCGCATATTTCAAAGATCTAGAAAAAACACTCCAAAAATTCATCTGGAATAAAAAAAGGAGGCAAGAGCTTACAATGGAGTCAAAACAGTCTCTTTAATAAATGGTGCTGGGAAATTTGGAAAGATACATGCAAAAAATTGAAACTAGACCACCAACTTGTACCATACACAAAAACAAACTCAAAATGGCTAAAGAACTTGAATGTAAGACAGGAAACCATAAAAAATCCTACAAGACTCCATAGGCAGCAAAATAGCAGACGTATGTTGTAGCAATATCTTTATAGACACAGGTCCTAGGGCAATGAAGACTAAGGAGAAAATAAACAGATGTTACTACATCAAAATTAAAAGCTTCTACACAGCAAAAGAAACCATCAACAAAACAACAAGAAAGCCCAGGGCATGGGAGAACGTATTTGCCAATAATATTTTAGGTAAGGGTTTAATTTCCAAAATTTATAGAGAATTCATACAACTTAACAAAAGGAAGATAAATGATCCAATCAAAAACTGTCAAAGGATCTAAATAGACACTTGTGGAAAGACAACATACAGAAGGCCCAGAGAGATATGAAAACATGCTCAGTCACTAATCATCCGAGAGATGCAAGTCAAAACAACAATGAGATACCATCTCATCCCTGTCAGAATGGCTATCAACAAATCAACAAAGGACAAGTGCTGCGAGGGATGTGGAGGAAAAGGAACCCTCCCGCACTGCTGGTGGGAATGCAGACTGGTGCAGCCACTGTGGAGAACAGTATGGAGTTTCCTAAAAAAGTTAAAGATCCATCTAGAGACAAATAGTAGGGGAAGGGGTTTAGAAAGCAACCAAAGGACTTACATGCATGCATATTAGAATAACCAATGGACACAGACACTGGGGCGGTGCGGGCTTGCCCAAGTAGGGAAGGGCTGGGGGAGGGGGTCAATTGGGGAAAAAAGAGACGTATGTAAAACTTTAGACAATAAAAAAACAATAACAATAAGCATGTCCTCAGGTGAGAATTAAAAATTTTGTCCATCCAGCAAGTGTGGCTCAGGGATTGAGCATCAACCAAAGAATCAAGAGGTCACTGGTTTGATTCCCTGTCAGGGGTGCATGTCTGGGTTGCAGGCTTGATCCCCAGTAGGGGGCGTGCAGGAGGCAGCCAATGGATGATGTTTCTCATTGATGTTTCTCTAGCTATCCCTCTCCCTTCCTTTCTCTAAAAGTAAATAAAAAAACAAATATTTAAATACATACATAAATAAATAAATAAATAAATAAAATTGACCCATGCCTAACACATGTTAGAATCTGAAGTAAGGACACTAAAACATTTATAATTCCAGTTCATATGTTCAAATATTAAGTAGAGACAAAGAAGATAAAAGAAGATGCAAATTGAACATCCTAAGTGCCCATTAGCATATCAGTGGATAAAAAACCTGTTAGATACCTCATCCACACAAAGGAATACTATGCAGCTGTAAAAACGAAAGACCTCTTACAATTTGCAACACCATGCATGAGCCTGGAAAGTATTATGCTAAGCAAAATAAGCCAGTCAGAGAAAGATAAGTATCACATGATCTCTGATATGTGCAATCTAATGAACCAAATATGCTGAGGATCAAAAATAGCCCCAGAATACTCTCTCCCTCCCTTTTTTTTTGGGGGGGGCAACCTAAAAAATAGAGCCAGAGACATAGAAGCATGAACAGACTGTTGAACCTCAGAGGGATGGCAGGGGAGGGTGAATGGGAAGATATCAACCAATGAACTTGTATGCATATATGCATAACTTGTGGACACTGACGATGGGTTGGTGAGGGCCTGGTGGGGGAACGGGAGTGAGCGGGAAGAGGTTAATGGGGGGAAAAGGAGGACTTATGTAATACTTTCAACAATAAAGATTTTTAAAAAAGAAGACGTACAGCTCTAACCGGTTTGGCTCAGTGGATAGAACGTTGGCCTGCGGAATGAAGGGTCCCAGGTTCAATTCCGGTCAAGGGGGGCATGTACCTTGGTTGCGGGCACATCCCCAGTAGGGATTGTGCAGGAGGAGCTAAACGATGTTTCTCTCTCATTGATGTTTCTGGCTCTCTATCCCTCTCCCTTCCCCTCTGTAAAATATCAATAAAATATATTTAAAAAAGAAGACGTACAAATGGTGAACAGATATATAAAATGATGCTCAACTTCACTAATTGTTAGAGAAAAGCAAATCAAAACTACAATTATATAACTCCCTTACACGTGTTATAATGGCTGTTATGAACAATATAAGTAACAAGTGTTGGAAACATTGTGGAGAAAAGGGAACCCTCATTCACTGCTGGTGGGAATGTAAATTAGTACAGCCGCTATGGAAACAGTATAGAGATTCCTAAAATAATTAAGAATAGAGCTACCATGTGACCCAAAAATCCTTCTTATGGGTATATCCCCCCCCCAAAAAAAATAGAAAATATCTATTCTCAAAAATACATGCACTCCTTTGTTCATTGCAGCATTATTCGTGGAGACCAAGACATGGAAACAAATCATCCTTTAATAGATAATTGGATAAAGAAGATGTGGTACATATATACAATGAAATACTACTCAGCCATAAAAAAATATAAAATACTGCCATTTGCAACAACATGGGTGGACCTTTAGAATATCATGCTAAGTGAAATAAGTAAGAAAAGTTAAGAACCAAATTATTTCACTTATATATGGGATATAAAACTGAAAGTGGCAAATAAGCACACAAGAAAAACAAACAAAAACTCATAGACACATCACATGATCTCACTCATATGTGGAATCTAATGAACAAAATGATCTAATGAACAAAATAGATCCAGAGACATGGATGCATGGAACAGATTGTGGAATCTCAAAGGGAAGGCAGGGGAGGGTGGATGGATGGGAAGAGATCAACCAATGAACTTGTATGCATATATGCATAACCCATGGACACAGACAACAGGGTAGTGAAGGCCTGGGGTGGGGGTCAAGGGTGGGCTAGAAGTGTTAAATGGGGGGGGCAGGGGGACATATGTAATACTTTCAAAAAATTTTAAAAACAAACAAACAAACAAACAAAATACACACACAAACAAAATCATAGACACAGACAACAGTATGGTGGTTACCACAGTGAATGGAGTAGGGGAGTAAAGGGTAAAGAGGGTCAAATGTATGGTTATAGAAAATGATCAGACTTTGGCTTGTGGGCACACAATGCAATATGAAGATCATGCATCATAAAAATATATACTTGAAACCTATATAATCTTATTGATGTTGCAGGCTAAACGGAAAGGAAGACTAAACAGGCATGGCGCTTAATGTGTTAACCAATGTCACCTCAATAAATTCAATAAAAAGAAAGAAAAAATCCCCAGAGTCAAGCGATAAGTGTTGAGAGGGCACAGAGAAACAAGAACTCTGTATACTGTTGGTGGGAATATAAATTGGTACAGCTACAGTGCAAACCATTATGGAAACTCCTCAAAAAATTGAAAAAAAAATCTACCATTCAATCTAGCAATTCCACTTTTGTATGCATAAGCAAAGGAAATGAAACAGAAGTTTGATGAGATATAGGTACTTCCATGTTTATTGCAGCATTATTCACAATCACCAAATTATGGAAACAACATAAATGTTAATCAATGGAAAAATGGACAAAAATAATGTGGTATATACTTTATACACAATATAATTAATCAACCATGAGAAAGAAGGATATCCTGTCATTTGGGACAACAGGGATGGCCCTTGAGCACATTATACTAAGCAAGATAAGTCAGGCAGAGAAAGACAAGGTATGATAACACTTATATGTGGAATAAAAAAATCATGTAAGCCCATTTGTTTACTTTGTCTTTTGTTTCCCTTGCCCGAGGAAATCAGAAAAAAATATTGCTATGAGAAATGTCCAAGATTTTACTGCCTATGTTTTCTTCTAGTATATTTATTGTTTCAAGACTTACATTTATGTCTATAATCCATTTTGAGTTTATTATTTTTTAAAAATACATTTTTATTTATTTCAGAGAGGAAGGGAGAGAGATACAGAGATAGAAACATTAAGGATGATAGAGAATCATTGATCAGCTGCCTCCTGCAAGCCCCTATTGGGGATCAAGCCCACAACCCAGGCATGTGGCCTGATGGGGAATCAAACTGTGACCTCCTGGTCCATAGATCAATGCTCAACCACTGAGCCACTCCAGCCAGGCACGTTTATTCTTATATAAGAAGGTCTAATTTCATTTTTTTACACATATCTGTTCAATTTTCCCAACACCACTTATTGAATAGAATATCTTTACCCAATTGTGTGTTTTTGTTTCCTTGGTGAAATATAAATTAGCTATAAAAATTGGATTATTTATGGACTCATTCATCTGTTCCATTGATCTATATGGTTATTTTTATGCCAGTACCAGTTTGTTTTTATTACTATGGCTTTGTGGTATAGTTTGATACCAGGTATTATAATCCCTCCAACTTTGTACTTCTTTCTCAAGATTTCTGTGGCTATTCACGGTCTTTGTCATTTCATATACATTTTTGGAATATTTGTTTTAGTTCTCAAATATATGCCATTGGTATTTTGATGGGAATGGCATTGAATCTATGATTGGTTTGGGTAGTATGGATATTTTAATGATGTTAATTCTTATATGTGGAACACATGCACACAGTATATTCTTCCACTTCTTTGTATCTTATTCAATTTATTTCTTCAGTGTTTTATAATTTTTGAAGTACAGTTCTTTTATATCCTTGTTTAAATTTATTCTCAGGTATTTTATTTTTTGAAGTGGCTGTGAATGGAATTGTTTCCTTAGTTTCTTTTTCTGGTAGTTCATTATTGATGTATAAAAAGGCAACTGATTTGGATAACTATTTTGTATCCTGTTACTTTACTGAATTCATTTATCAGTTCTAGTAGTGTTTTGGTGGAGTATTTAGAGTTTTCTATATAAAATATTATGCCATCTGCAAAATAAAAAGCTCTTGCAAAGCAAAGAAAACCATCAACAAAATGAATCCACTGAATAGGGGAATATATTCCCTAAGACATCTGATAAGGCCTTAATATCAAAAACTTATAAAGAACTTATAAAATCCAATACCAAAAACTCAAATAATCCAATTATAAAATGGGCAAAGGACCTGAATAGATACGTCTCTAAAAAGGATATGCTGATGGACAATAGATATGAAAAGATACTCAACTTCACTAGCCATCAGAGAAGTGTAAATTAAGACCAGAATGATATATCAACTCACACCTGTCAGAATGACTATCATTGATAAATCAACACACAAGTGTTGGCAAGGAGGTAAAGAAAAGGGAATTCTCATGAATGGTTGATGGAAATGCAGGTTGGTGCAGACACTGTGGAAAGCAGGACAGAGATACCTTAAAAAATGAAAAGTGGAACTGCCTTATGATCCAATAATTCCAAGTCTGGGAATTTATTCAAAGAAACCCAAACCAATAATCTGAAAGAATATATGTACCACTATGTCCACAATAGCCAATATTTAGAAGCAGCTCAAGTGTCAATTAGTAGATGATTAGATAAAATAGCTGTGGTACATTTATTCTATTGATTACTACTTGGCTGTGAAAAAGGAAATCTTACCCTTTGAGAAAGCATGGATGGACCTGAAGAGCATTATGCTAAGTGAAATATGCCAGTTAAAGACAAATACCATATGATTTCACGCATGTGTCAAATCTAATGAACAAAATGAACTAATAAGGAACATAGAAACAGACTCATAATTTGGTTGGGGGTTGGGTTGGGGGAGTGGAGGGATTGAGCAAAAAATAAAACAAAGGAGAAAAAACTCATGGACATGGACAAGAGTGTGGTAATTGCTAAGTGGAAGGAGTTTTGGGGGAGGTTTAGGAGCATATTGCAAGGATAAATGGTGATAGAGACTTGACTTGGGGTGGTGAACACACAATACAGTGTATAGATTATGTATTGTAGAATTGTGCAACTGAAATGTATAATTTTGTTAAGTAGTATCACCCCAATAAATTCATTAAAATGGAAAAAAAAAAATCAAGCCTGTTAAAAAACAGAGTAAAATGATATTTAGCATGAAATAGGGGCTATGGGATAAGATGAATATTATTTAAGCAGACAATCTTGTAAAAATAATAAATGAGCCATAGACTTCTAATGCATAGTATAATGAATATAGATAATAATATTGTACCATAATTATATAATGTGATAAATATTGCTACTACATCAATCATATTACAATGTATACATATATCAAAGTAACATGCTGTGTACCTTTTTTTAAAAAATATATTTTATTGAATTTTTTACAGAGAAGAAGGGAGAGGGATAGAGAGTTAGAAACATCAATAAAAGAGAAACACCGGGAGAGGGAAAATGGCGGAGGTAC
>NW_006287069.1:0-12623 GCF_000327345.1 Myotis davidii | reverse complement strand
CCGAAACAGAACAGCATCCAGAAAAAAAAAATTAAAAAGCAGGAGGAGAGCCTAAGAGAACTCTGGGACAACGCTAAACGAAACAACATCCGAATAATAGGGGTTCCAGAAGGAGAGGAAACTGAGCAAGGAATAGAAAACCTGTTTGAAAAAATAGTAACAGAAAATTTCCCTGATATAGGGAAGAAAAAACTCACACAAATCCAAGAAGCTCACAGCGTCCCAAACAAAATGAACCCGAAAAGACCACTGCCAAGGCACATAATAATTAAATTGGCAAACACCAACGACAAAGCAAGAATCTTAAAAGCAGCGAGAGAGAGACAGAAAGTTACCTACAAAGGATCCCCCATCACACTAGCGACCAATTTCTCAACAGAAACACATCAGGCAAGAAGGGAATGGAGTGAAATATACAAAGTCATGCAAAGGAAGGGTTTGAATCCAAGAATACTGTGCCCAGTGAGGCTATCAATCAAAATTGAGGGTCAAATCAGGAGCTTCACAGACAAAAACGGTCTATAGGAGTATATTACAACCAAGCCAGCAATGCAAGAAATGCTAATGGGTCTGCTGTAAATAGAAAAAATAGGAAACAAAGAATGATCACTTACATATAATCAGTTTGGTATTTAGTAAGATAACCTAATTGGGAGAAAACCACTATTAACAAAAATGAGTGATGTAATTTAATCTAGATCTCAATGACTTCTTATTTTTTATACCCATTTTAAGTTAAAAGTAAAAGCTTGCAAAACTCCAAATTTGTTGAACACACATGAATACAGGAGAATAGCAATTTCCTATTCTCACAGTACTCAAGTAGCAAGTTCAATTTAAGTTTATAAATAAGTGATTAATAATTCACCATTTAATCATGTGACCGAGATAAACCATTTTTATTATACTTATTACCAATTATACTGTAAGCATTTCATTTTGCCAAATGTGTTACATTTCATACTTCTCAGCATAAAGGACTGAGTTCCATATATACTTAACACTTTGTGCCTTGATCACAGGTAACAACAAATAATTTATCCCTTATTATAAAACTAAGAGCAGAATTATTATTGAATTTGCCTGTGTATTTTCCAAGCTTACTTTATACATTGTAGTCTTTCACCAATATATTTTGGCACAAGGCATTTGAAAGATATGGTACTAGAAGTTATGGGATTTCAATATAATGTTTTAACTGTAAAACTGCTCTGCAATACAGATTTTGTGAACAATACTAAGTGTAAGTTTACTGAATTTCCATATTATAGAAAAGAACTGAGTGAACAATATCAACTTTCCTTTGAGCTTTCTATCATTAAAGGGTTGGGTTATAGATCTTTATCTCCTCCATCCATTCACACAAGCCAAGCTAATAAAGCCTTACTTCCTCTAGAGTATCTTCCCTAACATGTGGCAAACTGAAATGAATACTGGACCGATAATTAGTTCCAGCTCTGCCACTTATTAGTGTGTGACAATGGACAAGATAAATTCTATACACCTTAGTTTATCCATCTGCAAAATAATGGACCAGTTCCCTTCTGGGTCTGGAAGTCTGTGACTTATACATACATTAACAAACTACTCTTTATTAAAAGCAACTTCAAGCCAAAAATGGAAAATAAATACTTACATAAAATTTGAGTACTTATTTCAAATCTACAGTCATTTACAAGAAGACAATATTTATATTTATATAGTGGACAAAAGATTACTGTGTAAATTAACAATACAAGGTATATATGAATAAAATACTAAATAAATATCTAATTACTACATTGTATACCTGAAACTAATATAATATTGTATGTTAACTGTAACTGAAAAATAAATTAAAAAAATAACCTAAAAAGATTATGTAGCTAATGGAAAATGTATTAAAATAAGTATTCATTACTAGATGTGGAAAACAGTATGGAGTTTCCTCAAAAAAAATAAAAATAGAAAAGCCTTTTGACCCTAATATCCAACTTCTGGGAATGTATCTTAAGAATCCCAAAACACCAACCAGAAAGACTATATGCACTCCTATGTTCACTGCAGCATTATTTACAACAGCCAACATGCCCATGAGCAAATGAGAGGATAAAACATACGTGGTACATTTACACAATGGAGTATTACATGACTTTAAAAAAGAAGGAACTTTTACCCTTTGTGACAGCATGGATGGATCAGGAGAATATTATGCTAAGTGAAATAAGCCAGTGACAGCAAGACAAATATCATATGATTTCACTAATATGTAGAATATAATGAACAAAATGAACTGAGAAACAAAATGAAACAGACTGGCTGGTGCCCCAGGGGAGGGGAGTGTGGTTGACTGGATAAATGAGGTTAAGGGATTATTAGCTCAAGAACATATATGTGAGATCCAAGATGGCAGCCGACAGGATGGCAGTGAGGAAGAGAGTGTGAGTGAGTGAAAGGGGAGTACGTGGGCATGTGGAGCATTTGTGTTTGTGTGTGAGTGAGGAGCAGTTATATTCCGTAGGACTGTTGGGGACTGGTGGACCAGGCTCCCCTAGCTGGGCAGCCTCTGCTACCACTGCAATTTCTCCTGGGGCATTTTGAAGGGTGTCTGTGCCTGGGAGCACACCCTCAAGCCCACCTAGGGAGACCTCAGACACCACCAAGGACCCTACAGCTACACGGCAGAGACCTGCTGCCTTGGCTGTGAACCCATGAACACCGAGACTCCAGCTTCCCCAGCCGTGGGCTCCTAAAAAGTTTGTCCAGGGGGAGAAAAAATGGCAGCCAAATAGGCAGATGGGTCCTATGCCTTCTCACGGAACAGATAGAAGAAACAGCTGAATTGAATAACATCCACCCAAAATTGGCAAATTAAACACAGCTGGTGAGGCAATCCATGGCCTGAAAGGTCAAAGCACCCCTGGCGAACAGTAGGATCGGGGATCTGGGCTGGAGAGGGAGACATGCACAACTGGGACTAGAGGGTTAGAAGGAAACTGAGCTGTACCAAGTCCACGTCCCTTGGGGACACAGGTAACACTCAACTGTGGAAGGGGATCCACAGGGCTGCTGGCAGTGGGGGGACTCTACATCTAAGTCCACAGCCATGGGAGGCTGCACACAGAAAGGCAGCCTGAAGTTCTGCACTGGATGCGCAGTGCCAGGAGGAGAGAAACGTGCAGCAACATGGTTATTCTGTCTTTCTATTTTCCTTGCTTTTACTTGCTAAACCCAGTACATACAATCTTTCAATTACAAACACTCAACGAAGCTGCGGTGGAGGGAGAGGTGATTTTTTGGAGGCTGCAGAGCAAAGCAGGGAGAGGTGACCAAGAATCCAGCTCTGGGATAGTCTGGTCCCTCCAACCCTGAACAGACATTTTTCTCCTGGTGACCAGGCTCCTCCTAGCAGCACAACTGCACCCAGCCTTGAGCTCAGCAAGGAAACAAGGATTCTCAATACCCCTAGGGAGCCCTTAGGGACTCGGTTGAAGGGCCTTTGGTCCTGGAACCTAATACAGAAACACCACCACCTAGAGCCCTTGTCAGAAATAGATGCTTGTGTAAATACAACTGAAAGCAGGCAGAAAAACAAAGCGGGGAGATTGATCCCGCCTACCTGAAACCAAGGTTGTGGCATATGACACAGAGAAGTGGTGGATAGCTGGAAACTTCAACACAGTGCTGACTACCTAACAGAAAATTGAGACATGGCAGACAGAACAGTAGAGAGGGGTCTTAAACCAGCCCCCATGGGACATTAAAACTCAGCTGAAGCGAATGACACTTCACTACTTCACTTTTTTATTTTTTATCTTTTATTCAAAAAATTAAAAATTCTTTTTTATTTTCTTTTTAATTATTCTTATTTATTATTATTTTTAACCTTTCATATATTTTTTGGAATAGTGTTCTATATTATATATATATATATATTTTTAACATTATTTTACTCTATTTTTTTTCCTTTTTGCCAACCCTTACTTCCTCATTTCTCCCTTTTTCATCTGTTTCTCTTCTTCTGTTCTGGCTTTAGTTTTTCTCTCTCTTTTCTATTTACTCCTTGTTAAAAATTGATCTTTATCTGCTTCATTGATGCATTACTATTATAGGAATCTCTGTTGGCTTACTGATTTATTTAATTTCTCTCCCGCTCCAAGTCCATGCACCTTTCTCTTTCCTCTTCCTTCACTAGCCAATTTTTTTCTTGTTTGTTGTTTGGTTGTTTGTTAGTTTGTCTTTTTGTTTGTGCTTTTTATTTTATGCTTTTGTTTTTCCTATCCTTGCTCTATTGTTCTACTAACATATATGAAAATTTTCTTTTATATATATTTCTTTTCTCTTTTTATCTTTGAGTATTTTGTTTTTTACTTTTCTTCTTATACACTCATTCTCGTTCTACCTCCTCTATACTGAATTGTAGCCATTCCCCCATTCTTTCAATTCCTTTATCTTACTTTCTGGAAATAAACTCTGCCCCTTCACATTCAGCTCCCCCCCCATTTTTTTCTGGGTGTTGTTAGCATTTTTTGGTTTAGTTGTTGGTTTTGTGAATTTTTCTCCCCATATAATTATATTTTCTCCTTGTTTTTTTCTTTTTTCTCTTACCTTTTTTCCTTTTCTCATATTCATTTTTGCACTCCTTTCTCTCCCCTAATCCTCTTTCCTCTGGTGGTCACCTCAATTTGGGGTTACTGGTGTTGCAAATACATTTGTGTTTTGCTCCCTCTGTGTCATGTCTTGTTGAGTTGTATTTTGTGTCTTTTGGTCAACGTGGTAGAGAGTAAGCCACATAACCAGACACCCTGAGAGGAGCAAAAATGGGGAGACAAAGAAACAACACCCATACAAAAGAAAAGGAGTAATCACCAGAACAGGAAGTAAATAAAATTGAGGCAAGTAATTTGTCAGAGAAAGAATTCAGAGCAATGATCATAAGGACACTATAAAGGATGGAAGACAAATTCAACAACATGTGTAAGAATCAAGAGGAAATGAAGAAGATCCAAGAGGAAATGAAGAACAATATAGCTGCAATAAAGAACATGGTAGAAAGAATCAACAGTAGACTAGAGGAAGCTGAGGACCACATTAGTGTGCTAAAAGACAAGGTAGGAAAAAACACCCAAGCAGTGCAGCAACTGGAAAAAAAACACACACTTGAATATGTGGAGAGCCTAAGGAGACTTTGGGAAAACACGAAACAAAACAACACCTGCATAATAGGATTGCCAGAAGGAGAGGAAACTTAGCAAGGAATAGAAAACCTGTTTGAAGAAATAGTGATAGAAAACTTCACTGTTATTGGGAAGAAAAAACTCATCCAAGTCCAAGAAGCTTACAGAGTCCAAAATAAGATGAACCCCAAAAGACCGACACCAAGACACATCATAATTAAATTGGCAAACACCAACAACAAAGTAAGAATCTTAAAGGCTCTGAGAGAGAGAGAGAGAGAGAGAGAGAGAGAGCGAGAGAGAAAGTTAACTATATGTGACCTCCCATTAGACCAGGGGTCCTCAAACTACGGCCCGTGGGCCACATGCAAATACAAATATTGTATTTGTTCCCATTTTGTTTTTTTACTTCAAAATAAGATATGTGCAGTGTGCATAGGAATTTGTTCATAGTTTTTTTTTTTAAACTATAGTCCGGCCCTCCAACGGTCTGAGGGACAGTGAACTGGCCCCCTGTTTAAAAAGTTTCAGGACCCCTGCATTAGACTATCAACTGATTTCTCAAGAGAAATACATCAGGCCAGAAGGGAAACGAATGAAATATACAAAATGATCTAAAACAAGGGACTGAATCCAAGAATACTATACCCAGAAAGACTATCATTCAAAATTGAAGGTGGAATCGGGAGCTTCACAGACAAAAAAATCCAAGGGAGTTTGTTACCACCAAGTCAACAATGCAACAAATGCTAAGGGGACTGCTGTGAAAAGAAATAAAAAGGCAAGAAGGAACACAGGCATAAAGGATAAAAATGGTGACAAACAAGTACCTATCAATAATAACCTTAAGCATAAATGGATTAAATACTCCAATCAAAAGACATAGGGTAGGTGAATTGATAAGAAAATATGACCCATACATTTGCTGTTTATAAGACACTCACCTCAGAACAAAGACTCACACGGACTGATAATGAAGGGATGGAATAAAAGTTTTCAGGCGAATGGAAATGAAAAAAAAAAAAAAGCTGGGGTACTAATATTATATCTGACAAATTGGACCTCAAAGTGAAGGCCATAACAAGAGATAAGGAAGCCACTTCATAATACTAAAGAGAGCAAATCAACAAGAGGATATAACTCTGGTAAACATATATATATATATGTTTGGATATATATATCCAAACAGGATATATATATATATCCAATACAGGAGCACCAAATAGATAAAAAAAAACCAAAAAACAAAAATAAAACAAAAACAACCTCTGGAAGATATCAAGGGAGAGATCCACAGCAACACAGTCATTGTAGGGTACTTTAATACCTTGGTGACACCAGTGGAGAAATCCTCTAAACAAAAAATCAACAAAAACAACATCAATCCTAAATGACTCACTAGATCAGATGGAATTATTTGACATCTTCAGAACATTTCACCCCAAAGCCACAGAATATCCATTTTTTTTTCAAGTGCTCATGGTATATTTTCAAAGACAGACCACATATTGGGACACAGGCAAAGTCTCTTCAAATTCAGGAACATTAAAATCATATCAAACATCATCTCAGATCACAATGGCATAAAACTAGAAATCAACTACAAAAAAACAATTAAAAATATCAAACACTTGGAGGCTAAATAGCATGATATTAAATAATGGTTGGGTTATCAAAAAAGAAATAAAAATCATCCTGTTAACAAACAACAATGAAAACACAACAACCCAAAATCTATGGGACACAGTGAAAGTCCTGAGTGGGAAGTTCATAGCTTCACAGGCTTACCACACACACACACACACACAAAAAAAAAAACAACAAGAAAAAATGGTAATAAATTATCTAACCCTACAACTCAATGACTTGGAAAGAGAGCAACATGAAAAGCCCAGCGTAAGCAGAAGGAAGGGAAAAATAAAAATCACAGTGGATATAAACGACACAGAGACACCCCCACACCTCCCCAAAAAAACACCAAAACAAAACAAAACAAAATATCAATTAAACCATGACCTGGTTTTTTGGAAGAATAAACAAGATTGATGAACCTCTAGCCAGGCTCACCAAGAAGCAAAGGGAGAGGACATAAACAAAAAAAAGTAGAAATGAAAGAGGTGAAATAACAACTGACCCCACAGAAATACAAGGGATTATGAAAAAATACTATGAAAAACTATATTTTTGCCGGGACCAGTTTGGCTCAGTGGATAGAGGGTCGGCCTGCGGACTGAAGGGTCCCAGGTTCGATTCCGGTCAGGGGCATGTACCTGGGTTGCGGGCACTTCCCCAGTGGGGGATGTGCAGGAGGCAGCTGATCGATGTTTCTCTCTCATCGATGTTTCTAACTCTCTATCTCTCTTCCTTCCTCTCTGTAAAAAATCAATAAAATATATTTATAAAAAACTATATTCCAACAAATTGGACAACCTAGATGAAATGGACATATTCTTAGAAAAATACAAACTTCCAAAACAATCAGGAAGAATAAAAAAACCTGAATAGGCCTTTAACTACCAAAGAAATTGATGCAGTAATTAAAAGTCTTCCAACAAACAAAAGCCTTGGTCCAGATGGCTTTATAGGGGTGTTCTACCAAGCAGTCAAAGAAGAACTAAAACCTATCCTTCTCATACCAGTCCAAAAAATTTAAGAGAAAGGCACACTTCCAAGGTCTTTCTATGAAGCCAGCATTACCCTAATTCTATAATCAGATAAAGACACCACAAAGAAAGAGAACTATAGGCCAACATCCTTGGTGAACATAGATGCTAAAATCCTCAACAAAATTCTAGCAAATCGGATCCAGCGTTATATTAGAAAGATCATACAACAATACCAAGTAGGATTTATTTCGGGGATGCAAGGCTGGTACAATATCCCCATATCAATAAATGTGATATATCACATAAACAAAGTAAGAGGCAAAAATCACATAATCATATCAATCAATGCAGAAAAAGTAGTTGACAAAATCTAACAGCTTTCTTGATGAAAACCCTCAGCAAAGTGGGAATAGAAGGGTCATACCGCAACATAATAAAAGCAATATATGACAAACCTACAGCCAACATCATACTCAATAGGCAAACACTAAAACTGTTTCCCTTAAATACAGGAACAAGACAGGGATGCCCACTTTCTCCACTCCTGTTTGATATAATCCTGGAAGTGTTAGCCATAGCGATCAGGCAAGAAGAAGAAATAAAAGGCATCCATATTGGAAAGGAAGAAGTAAAACTGTACTTATTCACAGATGACATGATATTGTACATAGAAAACCCCAAAGACTCCATCAAAAATCTACTAGACTTAATAAATGAATTTGGCAATGTAACAGGATACAAAATTAACACCCAGAAATCTAGGCTTTTTTATAAACCAATAATCAACCCACAGAAAGAGAATTTTTTTAAAAAATCCCATTTACCATTGCCAAAAAAATTAAGATACCTAGGAATGAACTTACCTAACGAGGTTAAAGACCTGTACTCAGAAAACTAGAGGACACTGAAAAAAAGAGCTAGAGGAAGACATAAACAAATGGAAGAATGCACTGTGTTTATGGATTGGTAGAATCAACATAATTAAAATAACCATACTACCCAATGCAATCTACAAATTTAACGCAATATCCATTAAAGTGCCAATGGCATACTTCAAAGACCTAGATCAAACTCTCCAAAAATCCATCTGGAATTAAAAAAAAAAAGACCCTGAATAGCCATAGTTGGAGGGATCACAATACCAGATATCAAGCTCTTCGAAAATGCGGCTGCTCAGGCAATAACAGTTAATGGTACACGCCATCAGGACATGATAATCAAGTTTTTTTGCCTAAATTACTCAGTATGCTACTCTATACATAACCTTATACTGTATGCTTTATGAATCAATAAAATGTTTACAATTTTTAATTACAAACTTGTGTTTTCTATCAAAATTACTTTTTGCGTGAATTTTGGGACAGCCTTTACATGCAAAGCAAAAAAAATGAAACTAGATCACCCACTTACATAAGCAAAAATAAACTCAAAATGGTTAAAGGACTTAAATGTAAGACAGGAAACCATAAGAATCTTAGAAGAATCCACAGACAGGAAAATATCAGACATATATTGTAGCAATATCTTTACCGATATAGCTCCTAGGGCAATGGAAACTAAGGAGAATATAAACAAATAGGACTACATAAAAATAAAAAGCTTCTGCACAGCAAAGGAAACCATCAATAAAACAGCAAGAAAGCCCACTGCATGGGAGAACATATTTGCCAATGGTATTTTAGATAAGGATTTAATTACCAAAATTTACTGGGAACTCCAAGAACATAAATGGAAGATAAACGATCCAATAAAAAAAAAATGGGCAAAGGACCTAATAGACACTTTTCAAAAGAGTACATACAGAAAGCCAAGAGACATATGAAAACATCCTTAAAGTCACTAATCATCCAAAAGATGCAAATAAAAATCACAATGAGGTGCCATCTCACACCTGTCAGAATGGCTATCATCAACAAATCAACAAAGGACAAGTGCTGGAGCGGATGCGGAGAAAATGAACCTTCATGCACTGCTGGTGGGAATGCAGACTGGTGCAGCCACTGTGGAGAACAGTGTGGAGTTTCCTGAAAAAGTTAAAAATGGAACTGCCATTTGACCCAGTAATCCCACTTTTAGGAATGTATCCTAAGAAACTAGAAACACCAATCAGAAAGGACATACGTACCCCTATTTTTCATAGCGGCACAGTTTACAATAGCTAAGATTTGGAAACAGGCTAAGTACCCATCATTAGGTGAGTGGATCAGAAAACCGTGGTGCATCTACACAATGGAATACTAAGCTTTTATAAAAAAGAAGGAACTTTAACCATTTGCAAAATCATGAATGGACATGGGAGCATTATGCTAAGGGAAATAAGGCAGTAGGAGAAAGATAAATATCACATGATCTCACTCCTATGTGGGATATAACAATCAATATAATTTGATTTACAAAAATAGATCCAGAGACAAGGTAACACTGGACAGACCACCCAACTTCAGAGAGAAGGCAGGGGATTGGGGGGTTGGAGAAGAACCATATTAGCATAAGCAATGGGCACAGACACTGGGGCGGTGGGGGCTTGTCCTCACGGGTAGGACTGGTGGTGGGGGTAAATCGGGGAAAAATGAGACATATCTAATACTTTAAACAATAAAAAAGAACATATATGTATACCCTATTGAAATGGACACTAGTTTGATGAAGATCAAGGGAGGAGAGGCACAGGTGGGTAGCAGTGGGCAAAAGGGGGGAAGTGGGGGCCACCTGTAAAAATGTTAATAAAATGTTCAATAAAATTATAAAATTAAAATTCTAATGTTGCTAATAACATTCTTTCCTTGGGGAAGACTTTAATTTTATATGTATTGTGTGATTTTTTTTTACAACCTGAACATATCCATGTATTGCTTGGGTAATTAAAAATAATTAAAAATCTCTCATGGCTAAAAATAAGAAAACATAAAAGTGAATATGACATTTAAAACCACCCCAGTGAGGAGATTAAAAATGTACACAAATGAATATATGACAAGGGAGAATGTAATAATAGCTCTAATAAAGCACATAAAATGTTATGGGTACACAGTAAGATAAAAAATATTAATTATTCTTTTTTTGTAAGGAGGCAAGAGCTGGTAATTAATTGTATATGTACTTGAAATAAGAAACATGTTACTTATTTTTAATAGTCTAAAATTTAGATAGAATAGTCTTCTAATTCATCAGGTGTTATTGTGTTTATTTTTAATATGGAGTGAAGCCGTGGCATTTGCATTGCTCTCTTGCCTCTTCTACTTTTACTTTGTTTGCCAGATTCTTCTCCTTGTCTCCACTTGTTTACAAAAGGGAAGCATCAATTCCAATGTTCTCTAAGCCTGGGTTTGGAGTTGAGGACTTAGCTGAAACTATTGTAGCAATAAGATACACAAAGCTAACATGGCTTCCACCATGACCCCCACCATTTAACTCAGGGGTGGGCAAACTTTTTGACTCAAGGCCACAAGGAGTTCTTAAACTGGACCGGAGGGCCAGAACAAAAGCATGGATGGAGTGTTTGTGTGAACTAATATAAATTCAAAGTAAACATCATTACATAAAAGGGTACGGTCTTTTTTTTTTCAATAATTTTATTCATTTCAAACGGGCCGAATCCGGCCCGTGGGCCGTAGTTTGCCCATGGCTGATTTAACTGAATAAACAAAGTCTAGAAACTCTGCATGGACAGGAGACATGTAGAAGCATCTTCTCTATGCTTCTGGTGGTGGTACTAACCAAGAGAAAGAAAAGTACTCAAAGGGAAATATAACTTGTAAGGAACTATAAGTAAAACAATTATTATATGACAGCATATAACACAGAAAACTAAAAATATAAGCACAATTGGCATATAAATTCCTGTGTATTTCAGCATTTTATTCACTGTTGCCAGTTACATTTTTAAAAGAAAGCAAGAGGCATACACACACACACACATACACACACACACACACACACACACACACACTGGAATTGTTCCTTGTGAATATGTGGTTTTGTGATGCACAAACTGGCTGACTAGAAAATACATAATGGCTCATGAATAATACTAGTAGTTTCAACCCCTTTACTAAGGGAAATAAGACAAATTATAAGTAAACCAAAATGCACAGAAATGGAATTTTGGAGTTAGAAGGAACCACAGGGAGAATTTAGTCTCCACATTGTACAGATGAGAAAACTAAAGCAGCTAATTAGTAGATAAAAATTAGCACTCAGTGATGACTTCTAATCAGGTGCTCCTTCTACCACACCACACAGCACACCTGTGTTATTATGGCTAAGATCCAAACACACAGAGTACCGAACTATATGAACCCAAAAAGACCCAAACCACAACACGTCATAATTACAATGGCAAACATTAATGAAAAAGAGAGAACCTTAAAGGCTACAAAAGAGAAACAGAGAGTTACCTACAAAGGATCTCCCATTAGATTATCAAATGATGTCTCAACAGAAACACATCAGGCCAGAAGGTAATGGAATGAAGAATACAAAGTAATGCAAAGCAAGGGACTGAATCTAAGAATACTCTGTCCAGCCAGGCTATCATTCAAAATTGAAAGGGAAATCACAAGCTTCAGAGACAAAAAAGGCCTAAGGGAGTTTATTACCACCAAGACAGCAATGCAAGAAATGCTAACGGGACTGTTGTAAAAAGAAGAAATAAAAAGGGAAGAAGGAACACAGACATAAAGAGCAGAAATGACTACAAACAAGTACCTATCAATAACAAACTTAAATGTAAATGGACTAAACGCTCCAATCAAAAGACATAAATTGGCTAAATGAATAAGAAAAAATGACCCATATATATGCTGTCTACAAGAGACACACTGCAGAGCAAAGGACTCGCACAGACTGAAAGTGAAGGGAT
>NW_006287068.1:45945-47679 GCF_000327345.1 Myotis davidii | reverse complement strand
ATTATTAAAACCGAGGGATGTAATATAAAGAACTCAGAGGGACCTCCTGGAAATACAGTGGTTACTAACTATGTCAAACTAGAAGCCTCATCCCCAACCACTCGAGAAATTCAAGTCGTTTCCAGACTTTGAGGTTATATCCTCAGGTCCCACTTTGAGGCCCCAGACCCCTGGTGAGATTATCCACCTTCTGAGAGGAAACAAGCTTTTTTTGGATGCCTCCCTACGGAATTAATAAAGGAGGTCCACGTGGCTTAAATATGTGAGGAAGAATTGGGTGGGAAAGGCCAGATGTTTAATCCACCTCTTACTGATAAGGAACTCACAGTCCTATGGGAAGTACAGTCACAAAAGCAGATAATAGAGCTGGAGAGAAGTGCTTCAGCGTCAGGCGTATGGGAGCTGGAAGAGAGCTACTCACACCTCCGTTGGGGACTCGGGAAGTAGATGACGTGTGTTCCTGTTGAGTTCTGAATGCTGAGGAGGAGTTTGCCAGGCAGAGGAAGGGCATTCCAGGTAGGATGACCAATACAGTCAGTCCCCCTGATCTCTGATTTTGCTTTCTGGGTTACAGTACCCATGGTCAACTGCTCTCAGAAAATATTAAATAGAAAATTTCAGAAAGAAACAACTCCTAAGTTTTAAAGTCCTTGCCTTTCTGCGTACCGTGATGAAATCTCACGCGGCCTGCTCCATCCCGCCTAGGATGGGAATCGTCCACCCTGTACACGCTGCCTACCTGAACTTAGTAGCGTCTTAGTATCAGATTGAATGTTGGGGTATCACAGTGCTTGTGTTCAAGTCACCCTTATTTTACTTACTAGCGGCCCCAAAGCACAAGATTAGTGATGCTGTTGATTCAGATAGGCCAATGAGAAGCCATAAAGTGTTTCCTTTAAGTGAAAAGGTGAAAGTTTTCAACTTCACAAAGCAAGAAAAGGAAAACTGTATGCTGAGGTTGCTAAGATCTACGGTAAGAAGGATTCTTCAACCTATGAAATTGTGAAGAAGGAAAAAGAAATTCACGCTAGTTTTGCTGCCGCACTTCATACTGAAAAAGTTATAGCCAAGTGTGTGATAAGTGCTTGTTAACATGGAAAAGGTATTAAATCTGTGGATGAAAGACATGAATGGGGGAGGGAGAGTAAGAGATCAGCCAAAGGACTTGTATGCATGCAGATGAACATAACCAATGGACACAGACAGTAGCGGCGTGAGGGCATGTGCTGGGTGGTGGGAGCGTCTGGGGAGATGTCAATGGGAGAAAGGAGACTTATGTAACACTTTAAACAATAAAGAATTTAAATTAAAAATAAGACATGAATGGAAAACGTGTTTCTATTGACGACAACATGGTGCTCCAGAAAGCATAGAACTTAAATGTCACCTTCAGCAGGGACCCCTTGGAAGGAGTGACACCAAGCTATTTTCTTCCACTAAGGGATGGTCACACAGATTCAGAAATAAAGTCAAACTGAGAAATATAAACATTGCTGGAGAGGCTGTGCCTGCCGATGAAGAGGCCGCTGCCACATTCCTGGTGTGCTGGGCTGCATATCTGGAGCTTTGGCCAGAAGGGTCATGCTGTGCTGTCTGTTCCTAAACACACAGATAGGAAGGTAGTGACATCAGGCCAGGCCTTGAGATATGGTCTCATGGCCCCTTCCCAGCATGCAGGCCTTCTTTCTCAGAAGGCCCGGAAGTCTCATCCCAAATCTGGGAGACAAAGGGCTA
>NW_006287068.1:43718-45887 GCF_000327345.1 Myotis davidii | reverse complement strand
CTGAGTCCCTGGTGGTCGTTTCTGTGGGTCGCCCCATTACACTGGCAGAGTTGAAGAAGTTGAAGAAGTTGATGAGGGCTTGGTACCACCCATGGTTTCAGACATCCACTGGGGCTCATGAAACATATCCCCATGGGTAAGGGAGGGGGACCGCTGTATTAGACCAAAACAAATTTTGGATCTTTTAGTTTTTACAGACCTGAAGGGCTGCCAGTCACCTCATCCACCAGATAAACATGAACCTAAAAAACCATAAGGGCGGGACAGGACTGGAGGAGTTCCCCTGGGGCCCTTCCCTTACTGGCAAAGAGACCTGGCCCAAAGGCGAACACCCTTTCTCATGTTATCCCCTGTGAAATCTCTTACTACCTACCACTTTACCCTTTTATTATATTTATTTCACCTGTGAGGATAAAATAATGTGTCAATGTTTTATTTACATGTATTTTTTTTTCCTTTCAAACTTGAGAGGGGGCTCCATAAGAGCAGGCATCTTGTCTGTCTTATTTTCTGGTTTCCTTGTGCTTAAAACAATGCCGGGCACATAATAGGCACTTACAAATATTTTTCTTCTTTTTAATGTTATTTATTGATTTGATAGAGAGACAGAAGGAAACATTGATTTGTTGTTCCACATATGTATGTATTCATTGGCTGATTCTTGTATGTGCCCTGATGGGGGATCAAACCCAAAACTTTGGCATATCCCAGCCAGGGGTAAGAATATATTTTTTAAATATATTTTTTATTGATTTCAGAGAGGAAGGGAGCGGGAGAGATAGAAACATTGATGATGAGAGAGAATCATTGATCGGCTGCCTCCTGCATTATTCCTACTGGGGATTGAACATGCAACCTGGGCTTGTGCCCTGACCAGGAATTGAACCCGGGACCCTTTAGTCCTCGGCCAACTCTCTATCCACTGAGCCAAACCAGCTAGGGCAAGAGTATTTTTTGCACATATAACCAACAGAGACAGAAGGGATAGAAGGAACATCAACATCTAATTTTCTAATTAAGACCCCACACCTGTCCCTGTGTTGCTTGTCACCAAAATCTATGTGCAGCTGAAGTCCTTCCTCTTATCTGAAAGCTCAGGACTAGAAACTACCCATGGATTTCCTGAAGAAATGGGGAATAAGGAGGAGGAAGGCAATGGAGATTTCCATTTGACTTATTTCTCTGCTGGACTTGAATAAACTGGGGGGAGATAGGCTGAAGGTCCAACAGCCAGATTCCATATGTGACCACAGCTGGCCAGAGGCCCTCCTCCATCACCCCCGCAGCCTAGGTGGGTCCTGAGTGTAGCCTCTGAATGGCCCCAGAGCAGCACCCAGGAGAGTGGTGATGTCTATCTCTCCCTTAAAGTCCTTTATATATATTCAGGTGCTCCTATATTGGATGCATATATGTTTAGCAGGGTTACATCCTGTTGTTGGATGGATCCCTTTAGTATTACATGCTGACCTTTGTTGTCTCTTGTGATGGCCTTCATTTTAAAGTCTATTTTGTTGGCTATGAGTATTGTCACTCCAGGTTTTGTTTTTTTTTCTTGTCCATTTGCATGGAAAATTGATTCCATCCCTTCAGTCTCATCCTGTGCGAGTCTTTTGTTCTGAGGTGGGTCTTTTGTAGACAGCATATTGGTTTCTGTATTCATTCTGCCATCCTGTGTCTTTTGATGGGAGAATTTAATACATTTATTTTCAAGGTTATGATTGATATTTATTTATTGCCATTTTAATTCTGCATTCCCTGGTTTTTCTGTCTGTTTTTTTCTTCTCATTACAGCAGTCCCTTTAGCATTTCTTGTATTGCTAGCTTGGTGATGATGTACTCCTTTAGCTTTTTTTTTTTTTTTTTTCTGGTCTGGGAAGCTCTTTATTTGACCATCTATTTTGAATGATAGCCATGCTGGATATAGTAATCTTGGTTTCAGATCCTTGTCTTCCATTACCTTGAGTACATGTTACCATTCTCTTCTGGCCTATAGAGTTTCTGATGAGAAATCAGCCTTATGGGAGTTCCTTTGTAGGTAACAGTTTGCTTTTCTCTTGCTGCCTTTAAGATTCTCTCTTTGTCTTTAATTTTTGGCATTTTAATTATGATGTGTCTGAGTGTGGGCCTGCTTGTGTTCTTTTGCCAGGTCTCCTGGCTGCTACTGTTCCA
>NW_006287068.1:42922-43662 GCF_000327345.1 Myotis davidii | reverse complement strand
CCCCCCCCCCCCCCCCCAGCCTCTTCCTGGGCAACTCCAGTCTGCACCATCTTTCCTCCACCTAAGACACTGGTAAGTGGCTGCAAATGAAAATCCTGTGCTCTGGGTTTCTGGTTTTTGTTGTTGTTGCTTTGTGGTTGTTGTTTTTGCATATGGTTTTATCTCTTATCAGCTCTGGCTCTCCCCTGTGGCCAGAAGACCCACTGCCTTTCATGGCTGGATGTTATGTGGGCCGCTGTTCTCAGCTTTGCTGCTCTGGGCTGGGGAGCCCAGCCTGGGGTCCAGGCCTCCATCCTCTCAGGGAAACCCCCTGCCCCTGACAGCCGATAAATCCCTTCTCACCCTCAGCTTGCTGACCTTGGACTAGGCCAGCCTCTCATGTGACCCCACCATCCTACCAGGCTCCAGGTGGTTTCTGCCCTTCCTTGGTCTGCCTATACCTCCAAACTAATGTTTCATTTTTCTCCTATTTGTTGACAAAGCAAACATCTGAAATCAAGGCCAGTGAGCCTAGGGGACCCCTAGTGTCCTTGCCTGGATGCTCCCTTTCATCAGACAATTCATCATAATTCCTGTCATTCTAGCTTTTGCCCCAATAACATTAAGATTTATAACACACTTTGTCTCCACCAGGTTACAAACCCTACTTATACTTTGGAAATGCTGCCCCTTCCTGACTCTAGATACCATCACAACCTCCTTCCCAGGCCTCATCATCCTTCTGACAGAGAGCAAGGATC
>NW_006287068.1:41485-42882 GCF_000327345.1 Myotis davidii | reverse complement strand
CAGGAAGCAGCTGCAAAAAGGGCCCTAAGCCCCTTTCCCTTAAATAATTCAGAGCCAAGAGTCCTTGAGGGAGAATGTAGTAGGCAGTTAGGCATGAGCAGAGCAAGGACGATAGGACAGGTACAGAAGGTCACCTGGGCCTAGCAACAGACAATTGTAGGGTGGGACCTTACCCCCAGGGTTACCTTTGTTCCCGTAGCATATTGCAGTTTAGACCCCCTGATCTTTCATATCGCTGGTCAAGTGATTCAGACCCTCGCCTGGCCTTTCCTTCTCTGGTATGTTGCCAGCCATGTGGTAGACCCCCTTAGAGAAGGAACAAAAGGACTGGAGAATAGCCTTATACAACCCCTGTACAAGCCCCTGTATGAACACTCCCTTAAGCATTAAGCCCTTGTGACAATATCTAGGCTTCCGTTGCATTTCAGCTCCAGGCCCAGAAAAGCAGCAAGGCCAGGCAAATGACCCCTTGCCCTGGCACCGACCAGTCAGTGGTAACTATGACCCTGAGAGGACACCATGGAAAGGTGATGAATATTCTATTGAGTTACTCCCCTGATGCTTCTCTCTGCAACTTTCTCTCTCCCTCCCCTAGATGAGTATACCCTTGCTTTCTTTTTACTATGGTTTTAGGCAGTGGTTCTCAACCTGTGGTTCGTGACCCCTTTGGGGGTCAAATGACCCTTTCACGGGGGTCATCTAAATACATCCTGCATATCAGATATTTACATTATGATTCATAACAGTAGCAAAATTACATTTATGAAGTAGCAACGAAAATAATTTTATGGTTGGGGGTCACCACAACATGAGGAACTGTATTAAAGGGTCGTGGCATTAGGAAGGATGAGAACCACTGTTTTAAGGGCTCTTCTCTTACCTCTGTAAGTTGTTTCCTGAGCCCACACAGCCCAGAAGGCTCACTTTTTCTACCTCTGTAACATTCTTTTTTAAATATATTTTTATTGATTTCAGAGAGGAAGAAAGAGGGAGAGAGAGATAGAAACATCAACAATGAGAGAGAATCATTGACCGCTGCCTCTTGCATGGCTCCCACCAGGGATCGAGCCCACAACCTGGGCATGTGCCCTTGACTGGAATCAAACCCAGGACCCTCCATTCCGCAAGCTGACACTCTATCCACTGAGCCAAACTGACTAGGGCTACCTCTGTAACTTTCTAAATAAACTTTTGATTGTATTTGAGGAAGAAGAAGAAGAAGAAGAAGAAGAAGAAGAAGAAGAACAACAAGAACAAGAGGAAGAAGAAAAGATTCAACTACCATATGACCATATGACTTGGCACTCATAATCCTGGGCACTTATCCCAGAAACACAAAAATGAATGTTCCCACAAAGATATTACATTAGTGGTCATCACGGTTTTATTTATAACTA
>NW_006287068.1:36257-41447 GCF_000327345.1 Myotis davidii | reverse complement strand
AAAATTCGTGCACGGGGGGGGGGGGGGGGAGTGTCCCTCAGCCCAGCCTGCCCCCTCTCACATACTGGGAGCCCTCAGGCATTGACCCCCATCACCCTCCAATCGCAGGATCGGCCCCAATCGCAGGTGTCAGGCCTGGGCAGGGGACCCTCATTTCCCCCCATCACTGGTTCTGCCCCTAGCCCAGGCCTGATGCCTCTGGCCCAGGCGTCAGGCCTGGGCAGGGGACCCCCAGACCCCTCCAATTGCTGGCTCTGCCCCTTCAGAATGGCTTTCACTGTGTCCCATAGATTTTGGACCCCCGGAAAGGAGCCCGCTCTTATCTGCCATTTATTCCCTGGCTTGGGACACCTGGGAAAGGGAGGCCTCCTCCTGGGAGGGGCATGGCCAATCAGGCCTGGAGCCAAGAATGTCATACTCATAGATGTCATACCACAGGCTGCCATTAGCAAACAAGTCAGTATCAACCCATGTGGATTCTGACAATACACATAGTGTCAAGATCTATGTCTTAGCCTGAGGCACGCCGTGTTGATAGTAGCATGCTGTTGATGTTGCATGTTGGTGCACGCACTAAAAGTGAGTGACACAGGTGCATATCTTGGTTCTGTCAATAAGGGCACCTATCGTCAATAACACATGCGAAAGCTCACAGTCATGTCTGTGTTCACACACATGTAATATTCTCATGCGTGTCATGGTCATCTGTGTGGGTGCTGAGGTATATGTTGGTGTTGGTGCAGATAACTGCCCTGGACAGTGGTTTGATGGGAACTGTGGCCCAAGCCCCCTGCTCAGGCCCTCAGCGCTCTGGCGCCCCCTACAGGAACCTCTTTCACTTACAGCAGGGCGGCCAGGGGTCCTTCCCAGAGCCCTGATACCCCAACTCTCCTGCACACACCTCTCTCAGAGCTCAGTGGGCGAGTCTCAGCAGTCATGGCTGGTCTCCGAGAAGAAGAAGAAGAAGAAGAAGAACAACAAGAACAAGAGGAAGAAGAAAAGATTCAACTACCATATGACCATATGACTTGGCACTCATAATCCTGGGCACTTATCCCAGAAACACAAAAATGAATGTTCCCACAAAGATATTACATTAGTGGTCATCACGGTTTTATTTAGAAATGGACATTTGATTGAATATTGTCTTGTTCATCTTAAACCTAAACTTCTCCTTCATCAGAAGCAGGAACACCTGGCTCTGTTGAGTCTGTGAGCATCGACCTCATGGAGCACCTCTGGTGTCTTATAACCTCCAGGCTCACCGTCCACATACCACAACCCAAGGTGCAAGTGGCTGCACAGGAGACACTGCTGTCTAACATACTGGATGGCAAAGCCTGGCCTGAACAGGCTCGTGTGGTGTCTGCATTCATCCCGCTTCAGTGTGAAGGGCTCCTGAATGTGCTTGATTCCAGGAGCCACCCTGAACCCAGCGGAGCTTTCTATCATCTGTGCCACACCCACGGGTCACCTTCCCATGGTCCCCACACCTCCCCGATGCTCACACACTCATTTCTGGTCAAGGGCAGTGGACTGTATTTTCTCTTCTTTCTTCTCTATCTTACAAAGAATATATTGTGATGACTTTGAGATTAGAGGTTATATAACGGGGCAGATAAATTATGCTGCATATGAATTTCATTTCATAATAATAAAGAAAATATTGTAAAAAATTATTTTTTAAAGGAGGATAATGGATTGAAGAGAATTAAGGACAGAAAGTCTAAGCCAGTGGTTCTCAAAGTCTGGTCCCCAACCCCTGGGGGTGACTGATGTCCTTTCATGAGGTCCACAAGGTCACAACTAGTCTCATAAAAACAGTGAGAGGTTCTGTTCCTCACTCTTCCCTCAAGTGTGAGGTGAATGTTCCAGAGGCCACGTGATATGTGACGATGCCATTGCTCTCATATTAATATGGAATGGATTTATTGTTGCTATTTTTAAACAAATATATAAATATCTAAAAAATTACTCGGTTTGAATTTAAGATAAATATGACTAGCTATCCCGTGGTGCACCGGTGCCAAACCCTACTGGACTCAAAGAGCACTGCCCTGGGCATCGTCGCCCCTCAATTCTGCAGCGGAACCTTCCTGCCTGCCTGAGACACTGCTGCCCTCCACCACCCACCATGCCAGCAAGACCCTCCAGTCTGTCTGCGATCTTGTGGGCAACCCTGGAGACGACGGTGACCATGTGTCTCTCCAATGTACCAGTGTCACTGCTAGAGAGTCCCCTCTCTTTTATATGACCTTCTGGGGGAAGACAAGTTGACTATTAACATCAGCCTGGGCCTGCCTTCACCCAACCTCTCAGCCTCCCAGCGTCTCACCAGGTCCAACCACCTCCCCCTCCTCATTTGGTTTTCCCTGACTAGCTGCTGGCCCTTCTGTGTCTGCCCTCCCCCTTAGAGTCCCCCATTTATCACTTACCCACTCTGTGCCCCTCTGTCAGTCCCTCCACTCTCCAAGTTAACACTGCCTGAGTCCCATCCCCCTTCCTTCCCTTGGATCCTTCTTTCCACAAATGATCCTGATCCTCCCCCAACCGTCTATATCATTATGCCCTTTACCTTCTAATCCAGATTCACCCTGGAAATAGAATCAATCCTGTGGTTCTGGTGTTTATTATCATGTTAGTGTTTAGGAACCTTTGCTTGGTCACACAGCATTAGACCACACTCACTTCAGCCTGTGTGTGTGAGCACGTCGGGCCCCAGCCGCTACAGCCAGATCAGGAGCTCCTCATCCTCAGCACAGCCAGGTGGATGGGGACAGGGACGTTCCTGGCTTGTCGGCCCATGGCCTGGCTGGGGTCTGGGTCTGGGAACCCAGGGAGGGTGGTGACTGTAAATTGGGGAAAGTCCTGGCCTTCAGCTTCCACCTCTGACAGAGCCGGTGAGGAACTGTGGTCACTCAGGGCTGAGTGCCATGAGGACTCAGGGGACATGGGTGCAGGGCCCCTCAGCAAGCGTCCCTCATCCTGAGAGGTGTTCAGACAGACTCTCCTGTTGGCTCCATCAAAGCACAACACTATGGAACTGTCATTCCACCTGGCCTCCGCTCAGAGTTCCCGGTTGGTTTCAGAGTCAACCCAGCAGAACTAGGGATTCTCTACAGGGCGGGGCTCCCATCTCTGCCTGGATGCCCGGGCCCTGTGTGCACATGTGCGTGTCATTTAGCAGGAAGCCAGAGGTGAGACGCTAGGGTGAATGAATTACAGGTGCAGGTGTAGGGAGGCCCCAGGTGGGTAGAGGTTCCATGTGTCTCCCGGATGCTCCTCCCAGATCAAGTCCTGCTCACAGCTCAGTACTATGCCTGGGGGAACGGAGGCCAAATGGGCCCCTGGTCCGGGGACTCCACATCCTTTCAGGACAAAGTGCTGCTGCAGGTGGTTGGCCAGCAGTGGGCTGGGACTTGCCCGCAACCACAGCGTGAATACGCGAGGGTGTAGAAGTGGGCACTTTCCGACCTGAATGGCCTTGTTCTGATCTGGGAGTGAGTGGGGAGGGCGCCCTCCCCTGTGGTGCACATGCGCGGGTCGCCACCACAGCTGGGGACAGGTGTTACTGAAGCTTCCTCTCCAGGGAAGCCCCAGGTTCCAGTGACTCCACCTGCAGAACATTCTGGGATCCTGAGGGCCTCTGACCAGGGTCCTGGGCGTTTCTTTTCCTGCCCAAGGCCCGACCCTGCATCCATGCTGGGCGGTTCCAGACCCTCCAGGCTCTGGGGCATCTTTTCCTCCCAGCCCTTGGGATCCGCCTTGGACACCAATGTCCTCCCTCCACCCGGCCCCTCCTTAGGAAGCTGGGCTTCTGTGACCCCGGGTCCCTCCCCATGCACTGTAGTTCGGAGAGTCCAGAACCTCGGGAAGGCCTTCCACGTCTGCTGGGGTGAAAGTGGACGTGGAAACGACCTCAAAGAGGCGACATGAATGTGGGTGGCAGGGTCGTGGTGGGTCGGGGAGCACGCGGATTGGCTGGTGCAGCGGGCGGGTATGGCGCAGGGTGGGGTCAGACGGCTTTGAGTAGCATTCAGGGCTCATCAGATGGGGTTTTGGTTTTCGATTTTTAAAATAGATCATATGTACACTTCTAAGAGTGGACACAGAAAGTACTTGCAAGTGGAGACCTCAAAAATGTCCCACCACGTTTCAGTGGGGAAAACATTGCGTTTGGCTTCCAATTATTTGCTTCATGTGTGCACTTTCACACACTAGAATTGTTTTCAGTGAAAATGTTTTAAAGATGTTTTCAAATTTTCTCACAAAATATTTATCAAAAGCATTTAACTATAGAAATGTAAAGTCACCTACTGAATGGAACCTCGGTGAGCAGAGTCATTGACTCTGTAGAGGGTTTTCTCCAGCTGTCATTTGATTCTCTTTTTGTGCATCCATGATGGGAAACACAAAGATTTGGTGTAAGGATCTGTTTACTTTTCTTCTTCTTAATCATAGGTAATTAACGTAAGTTAAGTTTCATTTTTAATCTTTGAATGTTTCCATTCGTTCTTTTAAATGTTTTAATTGATTTCAGAGACAGGAAGTGAGAGGGAGAGAAAGATAGAAACATCAAAGTTGAGAGAGAATCATTGATCAGCTGCCTCATGGACAACCCCAACTGGCGATGGTGCCTGCATCCTGGGCATGGGACAGAATTGAACCGGTGACCTCTATCTTCATGGTGGACACTCAACCACTAAGACAAACCGGCCAGGGCCTATGACAATTTCTAAAACCAAATACCTACGTTCTGGCCTAACAGTGTTTGACATTTTAAAATAGACTGTCACGTCAAGAGAGCAATTGTCTAATGGGCGGAGTCAGCCTGACAAAGCGGGAATAACCTTGGGGGTAGGGAGGTGTGAAACCCCACCCCTCGTATCCCATGATCCACCGACGCTCCCCTCAGGAGGTGCCCACTGGGATTTAAACCCAGGCCTGCCTCTCTGGGCTCACACCCTCTCAGAAGACAGCAGTGTGTGGACCCCTTCATCTGAGCTGTGGCTGCAAGCCAATTTGGAGGACAGAGCACTTGGGAAGTGCACGTCTGTCTGCCTGTCTGTCTGCTTTGTTGACTTCCACGTTTTTTTGGAGGAAACACTCCTACACAGCGCACGCACAAACACACACACACACACACACACCACACTCCCTCCATTGCTGTAGTCAGAAGAGGGGACAGAG
>NW_006287068.1:28861-36096 GCF_000327345.1 Myotis davidii | reverse complement strand
ACACACACACACACACACAGACACACACATGCAGAGACACACACAGACACCAATCCCTCCATTGCTGTAGTCAGAAGAGGGGGCAGAGAGTCCCAGGAGTGGCAGGTTTCTCAACCAGGAGGGCACCTGAGGGAGTGGGTCATGTCTGGCTCCTCCCCAGAACACTCCCCCAGATGTGTGTATGTGTGTGTGTGTGTTTGTGAGTGTGTGTTCTAAGTGTCCTTTTGAGAAGGAAAAAGGGAGGCTTTAGTGGTAGTTGTGGGGCATGTCTGATGATGCCAATGAATTTAAATAATTTAGTAAGTACCCAATCACCTCATACAATTCAGGAACCACACTTGGTTGTCAGAAGTTCCTGCTCCAGGCTGCTTTGAGCACACTGATTGTAAGTAGGCAGGAGTCTTTGTGCAGGCCTGATTTATGAGATATGAAATATGCATCAATTGGTAATTCCTGATACAGGTGTTTCAAATTCTTCTTCACATGCAACCCAAATCCAGACCCAGTTACAAACCACAGCTGCACTTTGATAGGTTCTTCCCTCAGCCCTGGGCCATGTGGTGAATTGTTTTACTCCAAAACGATGCCTCTCTTGCCCCTCTAGACTCCTAAGCCTGAGTCTACTACCTCGTCCCGCCCCACCCCAGGGTGGAAGGGGATGTGGGCAAGTAATGAAAAGTTTCCCTTCTTATTTCCAGATTTAAATCTGAAGGTTTTTAGTATTTGGAGACTGATTTTTCAAAATTGTTAATGAATCCTTCTTTCCGTATAAGTGAAAAGTATAAAATTCTCATGTGCACACCTGCTTTTGGTCATTTGGACCAAACTTGATTAAAATCTCCATATGTCACTGAATTTATGCACCTGTACTTCATTATCCAGGAGGGAAATTAGGCTTCAGAGGAAGAATTTGTGTGATCACAGGTGGGAGATTCCAGGTGTGGGCAGGTCAAAGAGCTCAGACATGTGGGTCCTACCACATCACGGCCCAACGGGGACTCTGATGCAAGGAACATGCTAGAAATTAGCAAGTTGAACAAGTACTAGCAGCCAGTTCCTGTGGCTGTGCTGGATCTAAAAACAATCCAACCTCAAGGGGAGAACTTGTTCCCACAGGCTTTCCAGTCCTAAGTGGTCACTTTGTCACTGGACGTTGACCAGGCCTGGAGTGGATAAACCGAGGGCCCACCAGTAATGGGTGGGTTCTTGACTGCCTGCAGGAAAGATTTCACAACACAGGGGATTGTGAGACTATTTATTAAAGTTGTGGATGGTGAAACGAAGGAAGGGCTTAGGATAGAGGAAGCACCAGGAGAGCCAGGGCGGGGCTGATCGTTTGTGAATAAACCTAGGGCCCACCAGTAATGGGTGGGTTCTTGACTGCATGCAGGAAAGATTTCACAACACAGGGGATTGTGAGACTATTTATTAAAGTTGTGGATGGTGAAACGAAGGAAGGGCTTAGGATAGAGGAAGCAACAGGAGAGCCAAGGCGGGGCTGATGGGTCACTAGAAACGTTATCAGGAACAAGTAGTCCTAGGTGGGGCTGATTGGGTCACTATAAACTTGTCAGGAACAAGTAGTCCCTAGGAGGGGCTGACTGGGTCACTAGAACCGTTATCAGGAAGAAGTAGGCCAAGGCGGGGCTGATTGGGGTCAGTAGAAACATTATCAGGAACAAGTAGTTCTAGTTGGGGCTGATTTGGTTCACTAGAAACGTTATCAGGAAGAAGAAGGCCAAGGTGGGGCTGCTGTTAGCTCACTGGAAAATCAGAGAAAGGTGGGGTTGGATACAGGTTTAGCTGGTCCCTTTGAGTTTAGGTGATGCACACTCTGGGGGAAGGAGAGAGGAAAGGGTAAGGCATGGAATTCCTCCCAGGAAGGAGAGGGCTCATGCTGGATCCTTTGTTTTGAGGGTTTTTAAAGGCTGGGAGTTTAGGGGAGGTCTTAGGGGAGATCTCAATAGAATATTCTTGTGTTTTCCATGTGTTTCAGGGTCATGGTCTCCACTGATTGGTTGGCACCAGTCATTGCAGCTGGTCCTGTGTGGCCCAGAGGGTTTTTCTGCTTTTTGAGCCTGGAGCTCAAATACAATAGAGGCTTAGACCTCCCTGCCATGAGGATTTTCTCAAGTAATAAAAGAAAATGTTCCTGCCTGGACTGCTTCTCCTGTGGGACTTGCCTGCCTCTGACCATTTTGGGGGATGGAAAGGGCCTGGCCCAGGAGTCAAGAGTCTGTTCAGTAATGACTTGGCTGTGGTACATTGTGAAACTCACTGTCTTTCTTTAATAGAAGAGTAATTGTCCTTCTTTCCTTCCTTTTTCCCTATCTCCTTTCCTTCCCTTCTTTTCTTTTAATTATTTATTATGGGAAATTTCCATTTCAAACATAACCAAATGTAGGGACAATAGTACAATAAGCCCTCATGTACTCATCAGCTTTAACAGCTATCATCATATCACCCATCTTGCTCATCCATACCTCTACTCATCTTACCATTGGCTTCTTTTTTCTTTTTTAATTCTCACCCAAGGATATGTGTACTTCTTTTTTAGAGAGAGAGGAAGGAAGATGGAGAGAGAGAGAGAGAGAGAGAGAGAGAGAGAAATAGAGAGAGAGAGAGATTGGTTGCTTTCCATTGATGTTACTTGGCTGAATTAATTAATACTATGAAATTGCCACATGATAATTTTCTAATTCTCTCTTTATAATGTTATTTTTAATCTTCTTTGGAAGATATTTTTCCTTTGATTTTTAGAGAGAATGCAAGGAAGAGAGGTAGATAAAGAAAGTGAGACAGAGAGTAGAGAGAGTAGTGAGAACGACACATTGATCAGTTGCCTGGACCAGGGATTGCACCTGCAACTCTGGTACATGTTCTTGACTGAGAATCCAACCCTTGACCCTTTGGTGAGTGGGCTGATATTCTAACCACTTAGTTATACCAGGGAGTTCTGTAGTTCTCTCTTTCTTCTACATTTAGTATTTGTCATTCCACTGTAAGAATGACATTTGTTTTCTCATTTGTTTTAATTCATTATTTATGTCATGACAAACTTCTAGAATTTTCTTTCATTCATTGGGTTATAATGTATAATAATAAGAGGGTAATATGCTAATTAGACCGGACATCATTCTGGACATCCTTCCTGACGAAGCCTGGCCGGAGGGAAGCCAGATCTGGTCCCGGGTGCCTGCCAGCAGCCAGAGGAGGGAAGCAGCCCAGGTCCCAGGTGCTGGAGGGAAGCTGTTGCTGGCAGCTGGGGGAAGAAGGGCCTACTCTTGCACGAATTTTTGTGCATTGGGCCTCTAGTTAATTAATATTGTTTTGATTCTCTAATTGTCCTACATTTGGTGAGTGGGAGCCCCTACTAGCTGGCTCCTGAGTTCTTTTTAAAAATAGACTTTAGTTTATAGAGCAGTTTTATGTTCACAGAAGAACTGAGGAGAAAGGAGAAAGTTCATATGTGTCTCTTGCCCCCACATTTGTACAACCTCCCCCACTATCAACCTCCCTGGTTGCTTGTTTCCTAATTGTTCCAAAACCAAAGCGGGCCTTCCCACTGCATGCACTGCAGCGAAGCCAAACACTGAACACCAAGGTTTGCATTAGAGAATTAGAGCTAATTATTGGCGGGGTGCCAAGCCAGGAGATCTGGGAGTTGGAGCTCAAAATCCAAACTCCCATTGATTTTTAGAGAAAAAGTGGAAAGGTGAATGAGAGAGAGAGCAAGAGAGAGAGTTCTCTATGTGCTCTGATGTTCTGACTGGGGATTAAACCTTCAGCCTTGGCTTATCTGGACAACACTACCCACCCAGGCCTCCGGATGGTTATTCATCAAAGGCTTTTAAAGGCAGAGATTACATTTTAGGAGTTAGTGGTCATGGGAGAAGCTGATGGGTTAGTTCTGTGCCAGCTTCAGTGGTTTTTCTTAGTCTGATTAATTCAGGTCCTGATGTCGTGTGGTCTGGTGTCTTTGTCACTGTGGTAAGGTGGTCAGATGGTCTAACTGGGTTGAAGAACTAAGAATTTCCAGGATAGCTCAGGGTTGTGCATCAGTGATGTTATCTTTAAGAGAGAGAGAGAGAGAGAACTATTACCTTATCTTTCTTGTAAACACATAATACTCCCCTGAGGAATGTCATATTCCCGGATGAGGAGAACTTATTTTTCAAAACACTGCAATATATAAAATACTATATATACTGTCATTCCAATCAGTTGTTCATACAATATGAAAATCAGAATGGGACGGGGGATGGGGTACCAGGGATGGGTGGCGACAGACGTGGCCCCTTTCCCAGGGGCTCAAGGGCTGGCTCCCTCCTTGGGGTTCATGGCCAAACTCCCGAGTCCCTCCCCCAATCTCTCCCCCCAGGCACCAGGCCCCAAGGTGGTGGTTGGCCCCTCCCATCGGCCCGCAGGTCCTGATCACCCAATGGGTCCTGCAGGACAACCTCCCACAGTCTCTTCCCCCAACTAGCAGACCCCAATCACCCAACTGGGACAGGGAACTGGAAGTGGGTGGCAGCAGACACCAGCAGCAGGGGAAGGAGGATGGGGGGAGGTGGGCAGGCAGAGAGGTGGGGAACCTGATTGGCCCTGATTACTGGCCAGGCCTATGGACCCCACCCATGCAGGAATTTCATGCACCAGGCCTCTAGTTATTAATAATGAACTACAAGGTTCACTAATGACTGATTATCATAATCGTGTTGCATTCATTTCCATATGCACCTTATGTGCAGGTGCATCATTTCTCTCCACTAATACTAGCAATGAATATTTTAGCAGCCAATTGCCACATCACTAGTCTTGGATTGACTTATTTGATGTGCACAACAGGAAATAATTAGTTTTTGGAGAACAAGAGGAATAAGTTTATTTGCATTAGGCTTATTGATTTGTGCAATTATTCAGTGTCTGGTAAGTTAATGTTCAAGAAAAAAACATTAATTTTTATTAAAATGTTCTATTATTTTATGTTAATGATTACTTATTTATTTCAGCCCTTTGTATTCAGTATCTCTCTATCAAAACCAAATGGTACTAAAAATAAACAAAAAAATGTTGATGAACATCGAAATTTCCAAGAAAAGTGGGAATTGGAGTATTTTTGCTGTGAAATAAAAAATAAAAAAATCTGCTTGATATGTAATAATGCTATCAAAATATGATAATTATGAGGGATTAATGAAACAAGAAAAGTTGAAAGAACTCAAGTTGGAACTGAATAAACAACAGTTCATGGTTACTAAACTATCACAAGAAAGTGAAGCAGCGGTGCATGCAAGTTATGTCTTGTCAGAGTTGATAGCTAAACACTCGAGACCTTTTACTGAAGGTGGTTTCATCAAGGAATGTCTAATTAAAGCTGCAGAAATTGTTTGTCCTGGAAATGTAAAGTCTTTTCAAACAATCTTTGTCTCAAAATACAGTTTCAGAAAGTTACTGATTTTGGCCAACAATTTAAGTATTCAGATCAAAGCAAAATCATCTAGTTTCAAAGCTTTTCCCATTACCTGTGATGAGAGTATGGACGTTGGAGGCTTAGCTCAATTAGCTGTGTTTCTTTGTGCTTGCGACACGGATTTCAACATTTTTGAGGAATTATTGGAACTGGTACTGGTGCATAACACTAGTACAGGACAAGATCTATTCAATTGTGTTTTTAAACTTCTGCAAAAAAAACAATCCACCTCTCTCAAAATTAACTTCTGTAGCTACAGATGGATCTCCTTCCATGACCGGAAAAAAACATCGGTTTTGTGGCCAAAAAAAAAAGTGAAATTTATGATGGATCCAAGATTCATCATACGCATTGCATTATACATCAAGAAGTATTATGCATGAGGGCAATAAATATGGAAAATGTGTTGACACCTATCAAAAAAATTATCAGTTTCCTAAGATCTCGAAACTTACATCAGTGACAGTTCTCTGCTTTCTTAAGTGAATTAGCAAATATTCCGACTTGTCCTACTGTTGTATTGTAAATCAGCGAGTGGAACATAGGATGCCTTAGCAAGCCAATTAATTAGGAGTCTTCCTGAATGCCAGTGGGCCCAGAGGGAGATGTCTCCCAAAATTCTGAGCAAAAACATGGAGGAAGCTTTCTCTATTTACATCTTTCTAGTTCTTTGTCTGCAGACTTTACAAAGAGTTTTGTGTAAGTTATTTTTTAGACAGTTTGTAACCTTGGGCACATAACTATCAAACACCAAGCTATGGGAGTATTATCAGTATCAGCCCCTTACATTAGATGGCCAGCCTGCAAGGTCAGACAGTATGTTTATCTTCTCTATTATTTGAGCTAAAAAAAAAAAAGTAATTTTACAGAATAAGAGTGTCTAAAAATAATAGAGTTTACAGAACAAGGACTATCTAACAATAACAGAGAATTTCAAACAGTGATTTCAAACAGCAGTTTTACAAAATAGAGATTACTGAACAAAAAGAGACAACCAAGATGGTGGCATAGGTAAACACCTGAACTTGCTGCCGCGCACAACCACATTAAAACTACAACTAAAGGGCAAAATGAATACCATCCAGAACCACGAGAAGGCTGGCTGAGTGGAAATTCTACAACTAGAAGGAAAGAGAAAAGCTCATTGAGTCCGGTAGGAGGTGCAGAGGTGTGGAAGTGCGGAGGTATGGAGGCATGCAAGAAATGGGCTGGCAGCTGGGTATGCCATTGTCTTTTTCAATTGGGAGGGAAATACAAGCTCCTGACTGCTCTGAGCTCCAGTTCTGAGTGAGAATCTGTGGAGCCAGACTCATATGGAGAGAAACTGGACTGTCTGGCATCGGGCCAGAACGTGAGGACGGCTTTCTCCCAGAGGTGCTTGCAGTGCTCATTGTTCCTGCACAAGCCACGGGACACAGGGACCCAGGGACCTATCCAGGGGAGGGCCGATGGGCAACCATTGCTGTTTGCACTGCCCGTGATTCCCTGAGAACGCACCCCACCCAGTTTACTACCCCACCCAAGCTGTGCACAGAGGCTTTTGCATATTATAACCACTACACTACAGAAACAACTGAGGCTTTTGCATATGAATGGCCTGGCCTTTCTCCACCTAAAAACCTGTCAAACTTCAAACAGCAGTTTTACAAAATAGAGATTACTGAACAAAAAGAGACAACCAAGATGGTGGCATAGGTAAACACCTGAACTTGCTGCCGCGCACAACCACATTAAAACTACAACTAAAGGGCAAAATGAATAC
>NW_006287068.1:27928-28607 GCF_000327345.1 Myotis davidii | reverse complement strand
GCAGAGAGAAACTGGACTGTCTGGCATCAGGCCGGGAAGTGAGGGCGACTTTCTCGCAGAGGTACTTGCAGCGTTCATTGTTCCTGCAGGGGGCGAGGGACACAGAGACCCAGGGACCTATCAGGGAGGGCCAACAGCAACCATTGCTGTTTGCACTGCCCATGACTCCCCAAGACCACGCCCCACACAACTTACACCACCACCCAAGCTGCGTGCAAAGGCTTTTGCACACTAATAGCCTGGCCTTTCTCCACCTAAAAACCTGTCAAACTGCAGCTGAGTCAGAGAACCCCAGAATGTCCAAAAGAAGGCCTAAGGCTCATCCGCAGCCTGCATTGCTGCACAGCTGCACCTCATCTGGGCACCTCCAAACCCCAAACAAAGAGGAGGAATCTGTAGATCTCTCTGTAGCTCTTGCTGGGTGGCCTCAGGCAGTGGCTGACTTTGCACCCCCTTGGAGATCCAAGAGCCAGTGTACCCAGTGGTCAGAGTGAGACCATCCAGATTACAATTCTTCACCTCCATGAGACACACTCAGGGGGCAGACTCAATGAGCACCAAAGCCCCACTGAAGCAAGTCCTGCCCCCTAAGGGTGTCTCCAGCACAGTTCTTCCATTGTAACAGGCACAGCTGATTCTCACAGCCAATTGGCCTGGAGGTCAATTCCTCCCAGTGCTA
>NW_006287068.1:23146-24436 GCF_000327345.1 Myotis davidii | reverse complement strand
CAGGCAAGAAAGAGCTAAAGGAGTTCATCACCACCAAACCAGTATTATATGAAATGCTGAAGGGTATTCTTTAAGAAGGGGGAGAAGAAGAAAAAGGTAAAGATAAAATAATTATGAACAACAAAGTGACAACAAATACATATCTATCAACAAATGAATCTAAAAATCAAGTGAATAAAAAATCTGCTGAACAGAATAAACTGGTGAATAGAATAGAATCAGGGTCATAGAAAGGGAGTGGACTGACAATTCTTGGGGGAGAAGGGTGTGTCGGGGGTTCTGGAAGAGACTGGACAAATATTGTACACCTATGTATAATGACAGTGGGAAGGTGGGGTTAAGGACAGGCAGTGGGGTGGGAACCAGGTGAAAGGGAGCGATGGGGGGGGAGCCGGGGGGGAAGAGGAACAACTGTAATAATCTGAACAATAAAGATTTATTTAAAATATAGAGATTACTATGCTTCACTACTATGCCAAGGTATGTTGGCTATCCTACTCCAAGGTTCTTAAACAATTCTGGGACTTGAAAGAAGAAATATGTCAGTTCTTAATAACTAAAAATCAATACATAAGCCTGTTTTTTGAAACAATATGGTTGCAAGATTTAACAAAACACTCATGGTTGATATAAAAAACACTTATATGATTTAAACTTAAAACTACAAGGAAAAGATCAGATTATTACAAACATGTGTGACTAAGTCAAAGCATTTAAATGTAAGGTATTTCTTTGGGAAAAGCTGTTGAAAAATGAAGATTTAATGCACTTTCCAACATGCAACATGAACAAATCAAGTTTAGATGAAATTGCATTGTATGAAAAATATGCAGAAAAAAAATTTTAAGCCTTACAATTGGAAACAAGTTTGCAGATTTTAAATTTTTGGGAGACAAGTTTTCTTTGATATTTTCAATAAATATAGAATCAGTACCTAATCAAATGCAAATGGAGGTAATTGAGACCCAGTGCTATTCAGATTTTAAGGCAAAATTCAGTGAAGTTGGTGTGCATGAATTTTACAAATATTTACCTGCCAGGTTGGAAAATACTCCAAAATTCGCATATGAAATTATTTCCATGTTTGGAAGTACTTATCATGTGAGCAGTTATCCTATCTAATAAAGAGATAATATGCAAATTGACCATCACTCCAACACACAAGATGGCCACCCCCATGTGGTCAAAGATGGCCACCACAAGATGGCCAGCAGAGGAGGGCAGTTTGGGGCAATCAGGCTAGCAGGGGAGGACAGTTGGGGAGACCAGGCCTGAAAGAGAGAAAAGGTG
>NW_006287068.1:17728-20133 GCF_000327345.1 Myotis davidii | reverse complement strand
TGTGTGGGAGTGTCTGGTGGCAGATCGCTGTGGTCCCGCCGGCCAGCCCTGGATCAGGTCCCATACAGACTGCCTGCTGCCCAGGTCGCAGATAGCAGGTCCGGATGGCAGCGGGGCAGGCAGGATAACGCTGTCCCACCCTGCCTGTAGTATGCAAATTAGCCACCATCTTTGTTGGCGGTTAACCGCCATCTTGGTTGGCAGTTAATTTGCATATCACCGATTTTAGCCAATGGGAAGTGTGTTGGAGGTATGGTTAATTACCATGTTTGTCTATTATTAGATAGGATATTTATATTATACTTTTTTGAAATAAACCTACGTTTCTATGAAAATTGAAGCTTCTGTTCTTTTGTGGCCAACATAAACTTAAACCTTTATTTGGCCCATGCTCGCCTTTGAGTTTGATATGCTTGCTATACAAACATCCTTGAAAAGAAGGTGGGAGAAAAAACAGTGCTTCAGTGCAAGATGTGCAGAAATGCAAAAAACACATGGAATCTGTCACCAACACCAAAAAACAATATTGTAACAGAGAGACAAGTGAACGATTGAGATAGCAAGAGGGAGTGGACATGTGATCCAGGGAATCACTGCCTTGCTTCACTGATGACTGACAGTCCTGAGTGTGAGGGCAGACACTTCAGTGACACAGGAATGTGACCTAGTTTAGATATCCGGCTGGAAATACTTGGGGGCTCCCCACTGCCTCGGGGATGAAACCCCAACACCCTAGTATGCCCAGCAAGGTGGCATGACCTCCCTCCTCTGCAGCTCCTTGGGCAGCAGCGCTGGCCTCCACCCTTTGCCCAACAGTCTCTCCTGCAATTCCCCAACAGGCTTCCAAGCCTGGCCTCTGAGCGTCTCTGCTTGCTTCCTTCCACCCTTCACCTGAAAAAGTTCATCAGGGTTCATCTCAGGCAGCTCCTCCTCACACCTTCTCATTCTACTTCCTCTCTCCCACCCCGCCCTCCCTACCCCCATGAAATAGGAATTTTAGGGGAACATACGCAGGTTTTAGGGAATTTTTAGAATTGGTGTCCATGGAAAAAAACAAGGGCTACAGATGGGGAGAAGGTATATTTCCATAACATAAGGACGCCAGGTGCAGTTATATTTCCATAAGACAAGGGAGCAGCAACAGGTATATTTCCAGGAGACAAGGGAACTGGAAGTAGCCAAAAAAGGTCTATATCTACAAAATAAAGAAGAAGGAAGAAAGCCCAAAAGGAATAGAAGGACAATGAGGGAGGAGGGCCTCAGGAGACACTATAGTAACCAATTTAAAGGGAATATTGGCCAATCAGAGGGGATATCATGACACAAGAAATACAGCCTTTTATAAACCATGGAAACAGGAAGTGGGTGGGACCCTTTCCCCATCCTCACGTGGCAGTGTGTGCTGTGAGATTCTTTCCCCTTCCCCACATGGGAGTCTGTACTTGATCTTCAATAAATCTCCACCTTTGCTACACTACCCTCTGTCCATGGAATCATTCTTTGAATCGGCGGACAGAGAATCCAGGTTCCAGTCCAAACATTCTGTATCACCCATGATGGAATCAGGACCCACTCCATCTGCCCACAGTACTCCTGCTCACCTTGGTCATCCTGCTGAGCATGCCAGGCAGTGACTCTCCTGGCTACTGGCCCAGCCTGGATTCTTTCTAAAATTTCAGAGACATGCATATATATGGTAAAACTTCCTCTTCGACCTCCATCCCACTTGCACTTGTAAGTCCAATGCTGTTACCAGTTTCTAGCTGTGGCCCCTTCATAGTTTTAAATAATCTGTCTATATAAAAGACTAATATGTTAAGTGTCTGACTATCCATGTAATGACATCAAGTAGCAACACTGGCTTCCTCTCCCTAGCAATGACTAGCCTCAGGTGGAAACAGCTTACTCTGTAACCAAATGTCTTTAATGCATTTTCCCATGACTCGTCTCATTTTATCTTCACAGAAGTCCTATAGTAGGTAGATAGGAGACTCAGTAGAATCCTATTTTCTTTTCATTAGACAGAAAATGAAGATTTAGAAAGTTTAGAAACTTGACCCGACTGAAAAGAAGTAAGAAATGGTGGACTTTGAAAATGGCTTCAGGTTTTCTAGACTTATTACAAAAAAATTGCAACCTAACATAATTGAAGCTGAGGTATTAACAGGATCTGCAGAGGAGAGGTTGTTCTGATTCCAAGAATTGATTTGTCCCATCTGACACTGGCCTCTGTGTTAGAATAAGATTAATCAATTTATCAGTCATTGTTTTTATCAATGTGTTTTTATATCATGTTTTTGATGTTTTTATATTATGTTTTTGTTCTTTTATATCATGTCTTTGTTATTGTTCTATCATGTTGTTATTGTTTGTTTATTAATCCATTCATATATATATAATTTTGC
>NW_006287068.1:15713-17681 GCF_000327345.1 Myotis davidii | reverse complement strand
CATAGAAATGTTTCCAAGCACAGGAACTTGGATACTATTTTTTATATGTATTTTTATTGATTTCAGAGTGGAAGGGAGAGGGAGAGAGATAGAAAGATCAATGATGACAGAGGATCATTGATGGGCTGTCTCCTGCACCCTCCCCTCTGGGGATCATGCCAGCAACCTGGGCATGTTCCCTGACTGGGAATTGAACCTGTGACCTCCTGGTTCATAGGTTGACGCTCAACCACTGAGCCACACTAACCAGGCAATGCTCACCAGGTACAAACAACCACCAGACACAATCCAGTATTCACGTTTCCAAAATTCACATTTCCTAACTTTGCGGATCCTATTAAGTGGGAAAAAAATAATGATTCATATCTAGCTGATTTAACAATCTCAAGTAATTGCCTCCAAATATCACCAAAAATACTCTTTAAAAGTCTAAGAGTCTGTCAAGGGTTGCTCATGATGTAAGCAGGGGGAACAGCCACTGTCCTTATATGTCAACATGTAACTCCATATTGACTACGTGCACCTTTAAGTAAGAACAACACTGGGAGAGCGGAACCACATGGCCTTTTCCCTTCACAAAGAAGCCTCATGAGAGACAGATCTGACCATCTACCCTGCTGCTTTGAAGATGGAGGAAGCCAAGGGATGCAGCCTAGAAGCTGGAGAGGCTAAGGGCACGCTTCTCCCCTGGAGCCTCCAGAAGGACCTGGCCCTGCACACACCTGGCTTTCATCCAGTGAGATTGATCCCAAAACATGGGCCTGCAGAGCTGGGAGATAGTGTGTGTGCGCTGTACTCAGGAACTGAATTGGTGGAAATATGTTGCAGTAGGCAAATGGCCAACCTTGGAAAAGAAAATAAACAATGTGTATGGTAATGTAAGCTACATGCAAATGAAATGCATCACAGTCACAAAAGATGTCCTCTAAATTGGATCTGGATAATCAGAGCACCAGTGGGACCCACAAAGGGCTCACTCCTCAGGAAGGTGCAGGCAAGGTGAGAGGGAATTCACACCATCTACAAGCACCAGGCACAATCCAGCCAGAGAACAGCTGATGGAGGATTCACCGTCCCGCAGCCCCGACTCCTGCCTCAAACACTCACATGATGCACTTTTCAATAGATTTGATTGATGTACCTCTTTTGGCTTGATCTTCTCAAATCTGCTTAACAAATGCATTCATAGTATAAATTACATAGTGAATAATACCCTGCAAAAGCAGAGGGAATTTTACCTAACCTCATAGACGAACTGGTAGAAGGTAGGAGTGAGCACTCCCAGCAATAATAACAGTCCCTGTTTCCAAAGCCCTTCTGACTTGTCAGCACTGCAGGTATTATCTAATCTGAGAACCCTCCCTCCCCGCCAAAATACACCCCAAGGTCTCTTTGTGGTCACACCTTCCACCCACACCTAACCCCTTGGCAACCACTTTCTGTTCTCGATCTTTATTACCCTGTCTGTAATCTCTGAGACTGGCTTCTTTCCAGCATAATGGCTTTGTGATCTAACTTGTTGGGTGTAGCAATAGTTCCTTGCTTATATTGCTCAGTAGTGTCCACTTTAAGGATATTTCTACAACCTGTCTATCAATTTACCTGTTGATGGACATTAGGATTGTTTCCAGTTTGGAGCTTTTACAAATAAAACTGCTATAAACACTTACAGAATTTCTGTGGGACCATAAGGTTTTGTTTCTCTGGGGTTAATGCCCAAGAGTGTGCCTGCACACCTGAAAAGCTAATGGATATTTTGTTAAGACCCGCCCCAGAGACCGCTCTCAGACTCCAACCATCCAAAGGAAGATAAAAAGCTACAAGGCAGCCCTGGCCAGTGTTTCTCAGTGGTTAGAGCCTCAGCCCACACACCAACCCATTGTGGGTTCAATTCCCAATCAAGGACATGTACCTGGATTGCAGGTTCAATCCCCAGTCCTAGTCAGAGTGAGTGTGGGAGGAAACCAA
>NW_006287068.1:14636-15537 GCF_000327345.1 Myotis davidii | reverse complement strand
GGCCCCCTTTTCTCTTCTCCTGCCTGTTGCTTCTTCTACCTTAAGCCCTCCCTTGGTTTCACTGCCCCAAGCTTTAATGAACATACTCTCAAAGCCACCTGACTCCAGTTGTGAAACCTCTCCTACAGGAAGTCAAGAACCCACACACTAGCAGTGGACCCTAGGCAGACCCGCCCTGGGCCCAGACTCCGTCCGGTAACTAATTGACATCTTAACTATATTTATATTGCACCTTCCAAATCACAAAGTAAATGTCACCCCATTTATTTAGTCCATCTTTGATTTCTTTCATTCAATAATTATAGATTCCTCATATACATGTGTACATGTTTTATTAGACCCATCACTAATTCTCAGATCAGAAGGCCTCACAGGTGAGAATGGTGCAGGGAGGAGGCTCCCAAGGTCTAAGACCCATCCTGGAGTTCATTCTACTCTGGCTTGTTCAGATACTGGGCTGTGCATGTGCCATCCAGCACCTAGGCCTGGGAACCAGACCTAGGACCCTATCGAGCAGTGCTGTAATGAGGGCAGCATCCTGCCCTTGAACCACACCCACCTCTGTGGCCCCAACTGCACCTTCTGGCCCTGCTTCCAGCACTGCTGCCTTGAGTCCTGGGGCTCTCAGAATCGGGCCATTGTCAGGTTTAAGGTCTCAGGGACAATGTCCAACTGCATTGCGGCCCCCCTCAGCAGGATCTGTGGCCATTAAGAGTCAGTTCTGGCTGTGGACAGGGCAGGAGATGGTATTTATTGCATCAGTCTCTGCTGAGTTTCCCATTACCCATCTCTGGGTCAATATGTCATCTGTTCTCTCGCTCTCTCTTGTTTATATGTAATATGCTTCTGGGCCTAACTCCAAGGGCATGGGAGAAGAGTTGGGGGGGGGGGGGGCCCAGGC
>NW_006287068.1:0-205 GCF_000327345.1 Myotis davidii | reverse complement strand
TCTTGGATTTATTTACCTTATGGCTGTCACTGGAACTGAGAGCCAGGTATCTGGTTTGTTTGGGTTCTATAATTGAAACACTGTTGCAACTCCAGCTCGGCTGGCGGGCTGAAAGCATGGGGTTAACCTTCTATAATTGCAACATAGTTGTATAGAGTGCAAGCTAAGAGCACAGCAGTGGCAGGCGGGGAACCTTGGCTTCCTC
>NW_006287067.1:8704-10028 GCF_000327345.1 Myotis davidii | reverse complement strand
GTGCCCTTGACCAGAATTGAACCTGGGACTTTCCAGAATCCAGAATCCAACCCTCTATTCACTGAGCCAAACAAGCTAAGGCTCATTGGTCAATTGTTGTCTGTGCCCGGACCAGGAATTGAACTTTGACTTCCAGATTCATAGGTCATCCCTCAACCAATGAGGAACACCGGCTTGGCTCAAAATTGATTTGAGTGAGAGGGAGAGAGACAGTGAGATAGAGAGATAAAAAGAGACAGAGAGAGAGAGAAAGGAGGTGAAGAAGAAGAAGAAGAAGAAGAAGAAGAAGAAGAAGAAGAAGAAGAACAACAACAACAACAACAACAACAACAATAGCAAGAACAACAAGAACCAGAAGAAAGGAAAGAGAGAGAGACATCAATGTGCCCTCGCACCCAAGGGGTGGCAGATAGAATAACAGAGCTTATTGAGAAGGTGAACAGAACTATACATGTTCCACTGGCAGGCCAGCAGGACTCGGGCTCAGGTTGACAACAGCCAGGGACCCCATCAGATGTCCTATGAGTCTTCCATCAGCTCAAGGATCATTTCCTCAACGCCATTCTCCTTGATGTGGTGCACGATGCGCCAGAACCGGCACCTGCAGTCCAGGTACTGGCTTCCAGTTTGGAGGGTCCACAGCAAAGGCATGGTGCTCGAGGACAGCGGGTTGGTGGTGAGTTCGATATGCCCACTGGGGATGTCTGCCTGGCGCAACCGTACTTGCAGGACACCTCTTGTCTCCATGACGGAATGCAGCCACGTGCGCTGCTTCTCGTCCTGGTACACAAAGGGCCGATGCATCCTCAGGCCAATGGGGTGAGAGGTGAGGTGCACCTTTGTCAGGAGCTCGGCCATGACCCCTCCGTGGTCCAAGGAGGAACAGGCACAGCTCCTCAGAACCTGTTGCTACTTCGGTCCTGGTATCGAAAGACAGGGGATGGGGTTCTCCAAACATATTTTACCTCGGCTTTTATCTTTATGGATTTTATGGTTGTGTTTGTGGTTGTCTTTGGTTTATTTTGCAACCTTATAAATCTCCACTTTTCTTTCTTTTCAGTTTTAGAGTTCTCTTCTCAAAAATACTGTACAAAAAGTACTTAAGGTAATATATGACTCTATGAAGGTAACAGGGCCCTATGGAATTTTAAAAACATTTTTTAAATGACAGTTGATATACAACATTAGGTTCAATTCAGGGGTACACCCCAATGATTAGACATTATATAATGGACTAAGAAGTCATGCAAAAAATCTCATACCCAACTGACACGTTACACAGTTATTATAATATTAATAGAAGCTCAGTGCACAAAATTTAGGC
>NW_006287067.1:5652-8586 GCF_000327345.1 Myotis davidii | reverse complement strand
GTGCGGCCGTGGAGGCTCCCACCACCATCTTGTGCTCCGTAGCTGTGAGCCTGACTTTTGGCTGAGCATATCTCCCCCTGTGGGAGTGCACTGAGCACTGGTGGACAGCTCCTTCCAGGAGAATCTGTACTTGGTGGTCAGTGCGTGCCATAGGGACCAGTAGTGGTGCCATTTGGTCAATTTGCATATTAGCCTTTTATTATTTAGGAATCACTCAATGCTCTACTTTACAGTGCCATGAATATTGTTTCGTTATTTTTTATATACTTTTACTGATTTCTGAGAGGAAGGGAGAGGGAAAGAAAGAACGATCAATGATGAAAGAAAATCGCGGATTGGTTGCCTCCTGCATGCCCCTACTGGGAATCAAAACTGTAACCCGGGCTTCTGCCATGACTGGGAATCGAAAGCACATCTCCTGGTTGCTAGGTTTAAGCTAAACAACTGAGCCATGCCAGCCGGGTGCTTTTCTTTTCTTTTTTCTTAATCAAAACTTTGTAGTTGGTTCAACTTTTTGTCATGACACCACCACCTTCTTTCTGATCATCTCAGAGTGAATGCACACCCATAGAATAACCCACCCCATGCAAATAATATGCTTTACCTTTAACAGCTGGCAGAGGAACAAAGCTAATGTCTGCGTCCTGGTGGGCTTCTTAACAGCCGTCTTGCTTCTCAAGTGCTGCTGAGAGAGGCAAGACCAAAATATTCAGGGACAGGTAGACACCTGGGATAGCTGATTGGGCAAGCAGCAAGCAAGTGACAGGTGAAACAGGAAGTAGGATTCCTGAGGTCTCTTAACATCACTAATAGAATGATCTCTCCCTTCCCCAAACTTCAGCCATGCTCTTGGCAAGAGCTGTATGGTATTGCTGCTAAACTCACTTCAGTCCACAAAGTCCAAATTCCTCCCTCAGATAAGACTCCTTCCCCAATCCTTCCAACTCCTCCTCCTCCCATTCAACTTTTCCTTACTTATTCTTCTTGCTCTGAAGGCAAAGCGCCGTTCTTCGCTTCTTTCCTCTGTGACCAGTCTTTGCTTCCCCTTGTCACCTGCAGAAGAAAGAAAATGGCCATAATACACCTTTTCCAGGGAGTCCATATACTAGGAATGTGTCCAGAAAAACAAGGTTCCCCTGACTCACACCCCAGAAACCAGTCCTGTGAGAAATGTGGTGGTGAGGAAGGAAAGAGGTTTATTCAGGTGCCAGCAACCTGAGAAGATGGGAGAAGCTCATCCCAAAACTCATCTGCACATCTCAGTGCAGGCAGAGGCTTTTATAAGGAAGGAGAGGCCAAATAGAGCAAAGAGGTCAGGGGGCAGGGCTTGAGATGTTCTCTACGTGCCCACAGGCACAGTCCAATCTGATAAGGATCTTGCAAGTGGTCAGGTGACAGTACAGTGTGCCTCATCCTAGACTTTGTCCTCCTGGTTCTAAGGTTGAAGGTCATCAAATCTCCCAGAACTGGGAAGGTCAGAGTTCAAATCTTCTAAAATTAGTTCCTAGAATTCTTATACAAACAGGCTGTTTATCTACAAGCTTCATTATTAGTCAGGGTATGCATTTACAGGAGCAATGTGGAAAGAATGGTGTGGTGAGTTGTAATTCCCACTGTGACATGAATGCTGAGATGCTTCAAGGCGTTTCCACCGTTTGAAAAAGTCAAATTGGCCACGGCTGGTTTGCTCAGTGGCTAGAGTGTCGGCCTCTGAAATGAAGGGTCCCTGGTTTGATTTCCAGTTGAGGCACATGCCCAGGTTGTGGGCTTGATCCCCAGTGAGGGACTTGAAGGAGGCAGCCGATCCATGATTCTCTTATCATGGACATTTCTAACTCTCTCCCTCTCCATTCCTCTTTGAGAAAAAAAAATTAAAAACAACTGCCAGCTCAATGACCTGGACTGAGGCAAACTCTTCCCCAATTAGGCAGGAAAGATGAATGGGGTGCTAAGGAAATGTCAGACATCTGCCTGTTGGCATTTAGGAGAAGCAAAGTAAAAAGAAAAAAAGAAAAAAATTGGAGAAAAAAAAACATAGTTCAAATGTTACCCTCATACTGCCATCGGAGGAATTGAGTCCAAAGGGGTCACGAGACAGAGTGTCTGCAGTGCGACACATGACAGATTTCGAGGCGTGGGCTCTTTTATATATTTTTTATTGATTGTAGAGAGGAAGGGAGAGAGAGAGATAGAAACATCAGTGATGATGAGAGTGAATCATGGACCAGCTGCCTTCTGCACGCCCCAACTGGGGATAGAGCCCTCAACCTGGGCATATGCCCTTGACTGGAATCGGAACTCGTGACGCTTCTGTCCACAGGCCAATGCTCTATCCAGTGAGCCAAACCAGCTCGGGCACTAGGTAGTCTTTTAATGACTAACTACCTGGTATGTTAAACCAAAAAACTAATAAACTATTTTAAAACAATATGCAAGACAGCTGAATGCAACAATTGCTAATATTTTTTAAATGATTTTATTGACTCAGAGAGGCAGGGAAATAGAGGGAGAGAAACATCCATGATTTGAGATATTCACAGCTTTAGCATCTAGCTCTATGTGCATTTGGGTTTTTAATTGTGTTTGGCACTAAACAGCCCCAAACAAAGCCCGGCTTTCAAAAAAATTCATCTACCATCAAACCAGCAAAAGAGGGTTGGAGGGGGATCGAAGGGAGCCCCAGAAATCAATTTCAGGGCATCCATGGTTGCAATAAAGAGAATCAGGGATCGGCCACCTCCCCATCACCCCCTAATGGCAAATGAACCTGAAACCTGGGCCTCTAGTAAAAATATATTAAACAGAGAAAGAAAAAGAAAAAGACCTTAAGCCTGAACACATTAGTCCAACCCCAGTAGACAAGGCTAGAAGACATCACTAAAAATAGTTTTCATTTCAATGAGCAGCGTTCTCATTGTTTGATCTACTGAGGTT
>NW_006287067.1:1021-3300 GCF_000327345.1 Myotis davidii | reverse complement strand
TGACTCAATGCTCTACTTTACTGTGCCATGACTATTCTTTCGTTTTTTTCACATAGTGTTTCTGATTTCAGAAAGGATGGGAAAGGGAGAGAAAGAGAAAGATCAATCATGACAGAGAATCACGGATTGGTTGCCTCCTACATGCCCCCTATTAGGGATCAGGACTGTAACCCGGGCTTGTGCCATGACTGGGAATCAAATCGACATCTCCCGGTTACTAGTTTTAAGGTAAAAAACTGAGCCATGCCAGACGGGCTCTTTTATTTTGATTTCTTTTTTTTTCTTTTCATTTCTCTTCTTTTCTTGTATTTTCTCTTCTTTTCTTTTTTTCTTAATTCAAACTTTCTGGTTGGTTCAACTTTTCTTTCTTTCCTGACAACACCACCTCCTTTCTCATCTTCTCAGAGGGAACTCACAAACCACAGAACGACCCACCCCATGCAAATAATGTGCAAATAATATGCTTTACCTTTAACAGCTGGCAAAGGAACAAAGCTAAGATCAGCCACCAGGTGGGCTTCTTAACAGCGGTCTTGCTTCTAAGGTGCTGGTGAGAGAGGAAGAACCAAAATATTCAGGGACAGACAGATACTTGGGATAGCTGATTGGGCAAACAGGAAGCAAAGTGACAGGTGAAATAGCAAGTAGGATTCCTGAGTTCTCATAACATCACTTATAGAATGATCTCTCCCTTCCCCAAACCTCAGCCATGTTCTTGGTAAGAGCTGTTTGATTTTTCTGCTAAACTGACGTCAGTCCACAAAGTCAAATTGCTGCCTCAGATCAGACTCAATCCCCAATCCTTCCTCCTCTTCATCCTCCTCCCGTCCATCTTTTTCTTGCCTGTTCTTCTTGCTCTGAAGGCAATGCATCGTGGTAGATACTTTCCTCTGTGACTGTTCTCTGCTTCCCCCTGTAACCTGCAGAAGAAAGAACATGACCATGATACACATATTCGCAGGCGTCCATGCACCCGGAATGTGTCCAGAAAAAACAAGTTCCCCTGACTCACACCCCAGAAACCAGTCCGGTGAGCCACGTGTGGTGAGGAAGGAAAGAGGTTTATTCAGGTGCCGGCAACCTGAGAAGATGGGGGAAGCTCGTCCCAAAACCCATCTGCACATCTCAGTACAAGTAGAGGCTTTTATAAGGAGGGATAGGCCAAACATTGCAAAGAGGTCACGGGGCGGGGCTTGCGACATTCCCTACGTGCCCAAAGGCACAATCCAATGTGATAACGTTCTTGCAAGTGGTCAGGTGACTGTCCAGTGTGCATCATCCTAGACTTTGTCCTCCTGGTTCTATGCTTGAAGGTAACCAAATCGCCCAGAACTGGGAAGGTCAGACGTCATGTCTTCTAAAATTAGTTCCTAGGATTCTTATACAAACATGCTGTTTATCTACAAGCTTCATTATTAGTCAGAGTCTGCATTTACAGGCACAATGTGTAAAGAATGGGGAGGTGAGTTGTAATTCCCACGAATTACAGGAATTCATGTAATTACTGTGACATGAATAATGAGATGCTTAATTATTCTTCAAGGCATTTCCACCCTTTGAAAAAGTCAAATAGGCCATAGCCGGTTGGCTCATTGGATAGAGTGTCGCCCTCGAACTGAAGAGTCCCGGGTTTGATTCCCAGTCAAGGACAAATGCCCAGGTTGTGGGCTTGATTCCCAGTGAGGGACTTGCAGGAGGCAGCCAATACATGATTCTCTCATCAAGGATGTTTCTAAATCTCTCCCTCTCCCTTCCTCTCTGAAATCAATACAAATATCTTTCAAAAATAGGCCCACGCTGTATCCACTGAACCATACCAGCTTGGGCGCTTGGTAGTTTTTAAATAACTACCCACCTGATATATTAATTCAAAAATTAATAAACCATTTTGAAACAATGTGCATTTAATCTGAATGCAACAATTGCTAATATTTTTTAAAATTTTTGTATTGACTCAGAGAGGAAGGGAAATCGAGAGGGAGAGAAACATCCATGAAGAGAGAGAATCACTGATCAGCCTCTTCCCACATGCCCCCTACTGGCGATTGAGCCCGCAACCTGGGCATGTGCCCTTGACTGGGAATCCAACCATGACTTCCTGGTTGATAGGTTGATGCTCAACCAGTGAGCCATACTGGCCGGCCCGGAAGTGCAATATTTTAAATATGAAAAACGCAACTTGGAAACACGTCCCTCAGCCATAAAGGGCTCAATTTGCATTTGCAAACACCTTCCTGCAAGAAGAGAATTTTATCAGCAGTCAGTGATCTCTTTAATGT
>NW_006287067.1:0-882 GCF_000327345.1 Myotis davidii | reverse complement strand
ATCCCTCGTAATTCCTCAAATGAAAGAGATGATCAGCATAAAACACCCGTAATCCCCCAAACATTCATTCTTTTTTTTTGAGAGGGTAGTATTGGTTGACCAACCTCAGGAGATCGAGAAATGAGAACGCTGGTCATTGAAATGAAAACTATTTCCAGTGATGTCTTCGACCCTTGTCTACCGGGGATGGGATAATTTTTTCAGGCTTAAGATGTTTTTCTTTCTCTTTCTCTATTTCAAATATTTTTAGTAGAGACCAGTGCACGAATTCGTGCACCAGTGTGGTGCCTTGGACTGGCCTGCGGGAATTGGCCGAAACGGGCTTTCTGAAATCCTTTGAGGGATCCCAGATTACGAGACACCATAGGCCAGGACAAGGGACACCACCGGTGCAGGATCAGGGCTGGAGTGGGATGTGGGAGGTTGGCCAGATGGGGCGGGATCATAGGAGGGCTTCAGGGCATGTCCAGCCCATCTCAATCAGGCTGAGTCAGCCAGACCACAGCAGCAAGGTGACCTACCAGTCGGAATGTCTTGTCCCTGGTTGTCAGTGCGTTTCATAGTTAGCAGTTGAACAACCTTAGTATATCATTTGTATATTATGCTTTGATTGGTTGAACAGATGACCAGTCAACTTGACACTTAGCATACTAGGCTTTTATTAAATAGGATTGGTTTCATACAGGAAGGGAGCGAGAAACATCAATGATGAAAGAGAGTCATACATTGGGTGCCTCCTGCATGCCCCCTACTTGGGATCGAGGCCAAAACCAGAGTATGTGCCCTTGACCAGAATCGAACCTGGGACCTTCCAGAGTTCACAGTCCAACCCTCTATCTACTGAGCCTGACAAGCTAGGGCTCATTGGTTAATTCTTGTCTG
>NW_006287066.1:944671-947880 GCF_000327345.1 Myotis davidii | reverse complement strand
CATATGTAATACCCTTTGTAATAAAATATAAAAAATAAAAAAATAATAAAAAACAAAAACAAAATAAGTGGAATATAATGAACAACAAAAATAGATTCAGAGACAGAGAAGCATTGAACAGACTATCCAACCTCAGAGGGAAAGAAGAAGAGAGTGTGGGGGAGGGTAAGAGATCAACCAAAGGAGTTGTATGCATGCATACGAGCATAACCAATGGACACAGAAAGTAGTGGGGTGAGGGTATGTGCTGGGGATGGGAATGGTCCAGGGAAGGTCAATCAGGGAAAAAGAAGACATAAGTAATACTTTAAACAACAATAATAATTAAAAAACATTAAAAAATAAGAGGCCACCAGCTATTTTTAAAAATCTAATTAAGTCTTGAGGCAAAAGCAGTTAGTGTTTACCAAATATTCTAAGGGGTCCCGTCTACCTGCCACCCCTTAGCTGAAAGTGAAAGAATGAGTTGGCAGAGCAGCCTAGGTCCCTGGGTCACCTCTTGGAGACATATCTCACAGGATTGCCACCTGAGCCACACTCGGCTTGACCTCAGTAAGAATTAAGGTTTTGTTGTGCTAAGGCATTGAGATTTCTGGGTTTGACAGTTGTAGTAGCTAGTGTTAATTATCTCAGATCAAACACCTTCACACCTTATACCACACATCAAAATCAAAATAAATTCTAATTAGAATAAAAAATAAAATGTTAAAACCTGGGAAAAATCAATATAAATGCTTATTCAATTGCTGGATGGAGTTTTTCTAGGCTTAAAAGCAGTGGCAAATTTTTTAAAAATCCATAATTTAACTGCATAAAAAATTTAAAATTCCATTTAAAACCTATTTGAACTTAAAAACAGAATTGAATAACAAATGGAAAGGGTATACTTGCATCAAATAAGATGAGAATATTATATATCCTCAATATATAAAGAACTCATAAAAATGGAGGCCAGGGAGAAGAAAAGATTATCTAAAGCAAAGCTTTCATCATAGTTGGCTTGTCCTGATACCCGAAATGTTTCCAAGTCCTGTTTCTGCCAATTGGTATGCTATCTGTACATGCAAACTGTATTTAACATTGGCTCAAACCCAACCTCATTAGCAAAGACAATCTGCCACAAAGAAAAGATCATTATAATGCTTCATGCAGCCAAATAACTGTTTCTAGTATGTGCTACTAGAAGTTCTCCATGTGACTGCTCCCCTCTATTGGTACAAGAATTTTAGAGCTGGTTATGCCAAACCCCCACCCCCTTCTTGGGAGCTCAAGAGTAATGCTAGGATTGTCCACAGGAACATAGCTGGAGCAGACAATGAAGAAATTTGAGGCCATCCTATATAATAAAAATTGACCCTAACAGTGGAACGACTGGGAACAATCAGTCACTATGACGTGCACTGACCACCAGGGGGCAGATGCTCAACGCAGGAGCTGCCCTCTGGTGGTCAGTGTGCTTCCACAGGGGGAGCTCTATTCAGCCAGAAGCTGGCTCATGTCTGGCCAGCGCAGCCACATGGCAGGAGCCTCTCTCACCTCCATGGCAGTGCTAAGGATGTCCAGGGGGAGGGGGCCTAAGCTGTTAGTCAGACACCCCCCGAGGGCTCCTGGACTGCAAGAGGGTGTAGGCTGGGCTGAGGATCCCCCCAAGTGCATGAATTTTCATGCACTGAACCTCTAGTTTAAAAGTAATCCTACTTGCATTAATTTGGTCATTAAATTACATAATTGAGCCTATTACCCAGTGCTAGTCACTTTCCATGAATGACTTTATTTAATCCATACAACAACCCTACAGTTAGGTGTTATTTAGTGTCTTTTTTAAATAAAGAAAATGAAGTTCAATTGGTGAAATAATTTGGTCAACATTACCCAAGGAACTGGCAGAGCCAAGATCTGAACCAAGGTATGTTTGATTGCAAGGGCATGTACCTGATCCGTGTTCACATTGCAATGGATAAATACTGAGGCAAAGGTATGACTTCTGCTGCCAGCTATGTTCTGGCCCAAAACAACTAAGGAAGACCCAGAAAAAAAAAGAAACAGTAGTTACAAGATACTGGATATCAGAAATAGAAAAACAGTGATCCTTGTGAGAATGGATACAAGTCCTATGATTGCCCCACCTAACTGACCAAAGAGATCCCAGGTCACATTGCAGCCAAAGGGAAACTAAGCAGAGCCCAGCAGTCTCCTGTGTTGAGGAGATGAAGTGGTATGCCAAAGTCGCTAGAATTTACAGGCCAGAGACTAGAAAATAGATAGCTGCATATAAAAAGAGAGCTCTGGATATCTGTAGAAAGTTCTCTTTGAGTCTTTAATTTTTTTGAACGTATTTTAAAGTTTTTCTCGTTTTATCTTTTTAAAAAATAATTATTCATTGTTGAAAGTATTACATATGTCCCCCTTTTCCCCCCAATTGGTCCCCTCCAGCCCACCATCACCCCCAGCCCCAGGCCTTCACCACACTATTGTCTATTTCCATGGGTTATGCATATATGCATACAAGCTCTTTGGTTAATTACCCCCGCCCATTCACCCTCCGCTGCTTTCTCTCTGAGATTCCACACTATGTTCTATGCTTCCATGTACCAGAATCTACTCCATTCATTGGTTTATTTTGTTAATTAGATTCCACATATGAGTGAGATCATATGGTAGTTGTCTTTCTCTGACTGACTTATTTCACTTAGCATGATACTTTCCAGGTCCCCCCATGCTGTCTCAAGGGATAAGAGATTCTTTTCTACAGCTGCATAAGTATTCCATGATATAAATGTACCACAGCTTTTTAATCCACTCAGCTACTAAAGAGCACTTGGCTGTTTCCAGATCTTATTGTAAATTGTGCTGCCATGAACATAGGGCAGTGATGGCGAACCTATGACACTCATTTTTTTGGTTGGTTTTTCTTTGTTAAATGGCATTTAAATATATAAAATAAATATCAAAAATATAAGTCTTTGTTTTACTATGATTGCAAATATCAAAAAATTTCTATATGTGACACGGCACCAGAGTTAAGTTAGGGTTTTTCAAAATGCTGACATACCGAGTTCAAAAGGTTCACCATCACTGACATAGGGGTGCATACATTCTTTCTGATTGGCATTTCTGGTTTCTTCAGATATATTCCTAGAAGTGGGATCACATGGTCAAATGGAAGTTCTATATTTATTTTTTCTTTTTTATTCTTTATTAACTACAGT
>NW_006287066.1:937845-943832 GCF_000327345.1 Myotis davidii | reverse complement strand
GTTTATTTGTGTGTATGGTGTAAGTTGGTGGTCTAGTTTCATTTTTTTGCATGTGTCTGACGAAATTTCCCAACACCATTTATTGAAGAAACTGTCTTAATTCCATCGTATACTCTTGCCTCCCTTGTCATATATTAATTGAACATAGTGGCTTGGGTCAATTTCTGGGTTCTCTTCTGTTCTATTGGTCTATTTGTCTGTTCTTGAGCCAGTACCATGCAGTTTTGAGAACAGTGGCTTTGTAATATAGCTTGATATCTGGTATTGCAATCCCTTCTACTTTGTTCTTCTTTCTCAGGATTGCTGTAGCTATTTGTTTTTTGTTTGTTTGTTTGTTTATTCCATGTGAATTTTTGGAGCGTTTGTGCTAGGTCTGTGAAATATGTCATTAGTATTTAATGGAGATAGCACTGAATCTATAGACTGCTTTGGGTAGTATGGACATTTTAATGATGTTGAGTCTACCAATCCATGAACACAGTATATTCTTCCATTTGTTTATGTCTTCCTCTATCTCTTTTTTCAGTGTCCTGTTATTTTCTAAGTACAGATCTTTTACATCCTTAGTTTATTCCTAGGTATCTTATTTTTTTTGTTGCAATGGCAAATGGGACTGTTTTTTAATTTCTCTTTCTTTGATTTCATTATTGGTTTATAAAAAAGCCATAGATTTCTGAATGTTAATTTTGTATCCTGCTAAAATTGTGAAATTCATTTGTTAAGTCTAGTAGTTTTTTATTGGAGTCTAGGGTTTTCTATGTACAATATCATGTCATCTTCAAATAATGAGAGTGTTAATTCTTCATTTCCAATTTGGATGCCTTTGATTTTTTTCTTCTTGTCTGATCGCTATGGCTACCACTTTTAGTACTATGTTGAACAGAAGTGGTGAGAGTGGGCATTTCTGTCTTGTTCCTGTTTTTAGGGGAAATGGTTTTAGTTTTTTTTCATTGAGTATGATGTTGGCTGTTTTCATATAAGCCTTTTATTATGTTTAGGTATAAGCTCTCTATTCCCACTTTGCTGAGGGTTTTTTTTTTTATCAAGAAGGAGTGTTGGATTTTGTCAAATGCTTTTTCTGCATCAATTGATATGACTATGTGATTTTTATCTCTTAATTTGTTTATGTGATGTATCACGTTTATTGATTTGCGGATATTGTACCAGCCTTGCATACCCAGAATAAATCCCATTTGGTCATTTTATATGATCTTTCAAATGTAATGCTGGATCTGATTTGCTAGAAGTTTGTTGAGGACTTTAGCATCTATGTTCATCAGGGATATTGGCCTATAATTCTCTTTCTTTGTAGTGTCTTTATCTGGTTTTGTTGACTTCATAGAAAGAGCTTGGAAGTGTGTCTTCCTCTTGAGTTTTTTGGAATAGTCTGAGGAGGATAGGTTTTAGTTCTTCTTTGAAGGTTTGGTAAAACTCCCCAGTGAAGCCATCTAGTCCAGGGCTTTTGTTTGCTGGACATTTTTTGATTTCTGCTTCAATCTCATCAGTAGTTTTGGCCTATTCAGGCTTTTTTATTCTTCCTGATTGAGTTTGGAAGCTTGTAGTTTTCTAAGAACATGTCCATTTCATCTAGGTTGTCCCATTTGTTGAAGTAGAATTGTTCATAGTATTTTTTTTATAATCCTTTCTCTTTCTGCAGGGTTGGTTGTTACTTCACCTCTTTCATTTCTCATTTTGTTTATTTGGGTCTTCTCTATTTATATCTTGGTGAATTTGGTCAGTGGTTCATCAATCTAGTTTATCCTTAATTAGATTTTTAAAATAACTAGCCAACAACATGACCTGGCACCATTTACTGATGACATATGAAGTTATGTCTGTGCTATGATCTGGACTGCCTATTTTGTTTTTTTAGGAACTGTACTAGATTTTTTTTTCAAACTGGTTTTAGAGTATGTTTTAACATCTTCTAAGTTGAACTCCTCCTTCATTATTTTTTTCAAAGTTTCCTTGGCTGCTACTAATATATCATATTGCATATTATATATGATCTATTCGCTCTATTATCACCTCAAAGGCTGTACCCGAGGATATCTTCTGTGGACTGAATGTGTCTCTCCAAAATTCCTGATGTAATATATTAGGAGGTGGGAAATTTGGGAAGTAATTAGGTCATGAAGGTAGTTAGAGCCTGTGATAAGAATAGTGTCCTTATAAGAAGAGGTAGAGAGTTCGCTCCTCCTCTCTCTGCCTTGTGAGGACACAGGGAGAAGACAGCTGTCTATAAGCCAGGAAGTGAGCTCTCATCTGACACCAGATCTGCCAGCTCTTTGAGCTGAGATTTCTCAGTCTCCATAACTGTGAGAAATAAAAATTTGTTGTTTTCCCACCCAGTCTATGGCATTTTTGTTATAGCAGACCAAACTGACTAAGACAGTGTCTAAATCTATGCCTCCTCCATCTTTTACCCCTTTTCCAAACTCCAGACCCACATTTCAAGGCCCCTAATAACATATAGCTAGAAATACCTGGGAATTTGGCTAGCACTTCTGGTGGGAACTAGAACATGCAGCAGCCAATGGCTGATGTTTTTTAAAGGCAGAGGTGTAAAAGTGAGTTGGGAGAAGGAAAAGAGTCGATGCTTCAAAATAGTCTCCCATCTCCACTCAAAACTTGGAGAAATAACAAGTAAAAAGTGCGAATTCCAGTGTCTCCTTACTCAGGAGGGCCTACCCCATTTTGGGAACGCTTGAGAAAGTCATTTCAGCCCCTCATGAGTCTATACTCTCCTCCATGTGACAGAGTTTGAGGGGGTTGGAGGAGAGAAGTACAGCAAGGGTCCCTGTGGTATCAGCTCAGAGGAATGGTTCAGAGGTTGCCATCAGCTGCCAGCAGAAAGGACTTCAGAAGATTTGGGTTCTCTTGCACGATTTGCAATGAAAACAGTAATAATTATAATTGCTTCCAGTTTTTGAGCACCTCCTATGGACTGGCCATTTTGGAACATTAACTCATTTGTCCTTCACAATTCCAGCAAGCTAACCAGTGTTATTCTGGTGTATTAGGTTCAGAAATGTTGAGTAACTTACCCAAGGCCACAAAGCTAATGAGGAGCAGAGCCAGGGTTTAAACCTAGGACAGCTGACTATAAAGTCTGTGCTTTATGTACTCAGCGATGATGTACCTGCCATCTTTCAAAATATTAGGGAGACCAGAATGTTTAAAAGCTTGTGAATAGAACTAAAAGTTGTCTTGAAATATTGTTGTATTTATGGGTGGGGGAGTGGAAGGAGAATTTAAAATACTGCCTCTGGGTCGTGCTACAGAAGAGTGATGACTGTGGTGAGTTGGGAACCAATTGACTAGAATAACCATAACTGAGTTTCTAGGTATTAGACAATTGCTTATATTTGCTCTTTGCTTCCATGGGTAATCCAGATATTAAGGAAGAGGGCTATTTTTTCTACTACACAGCACAGAGGAACTTGGTAAGAAATCTTAGAGCAGGTGTCCTCAAACTTTTTAAAGAGGGGGCCAGTTCACTGTCCCTCAGACCGTTGGAGGGCCGGACTATAGTTTTTAAAAAAAACTATGAACAAATTCCTATGCACACTGCACATATCTTATTTTGAAGTAAAAAAACAAAATGAGAACAAATACAATATTTGTATTTGCATGTGGCCCGCGGGCCGTAGTTTGAGGAACCCTGTCTTAGAGCATTGAGCTGAACTTTGGCTAGGAGAGAGCTGCAGAGTAGATGAGGGTAGAGACCAGCTGGTCTTCCAGAGGACAGAAGGTCAAATAAGAAGCAAAAATGTTTAATCTATGTCAAAAGAAGTCACCTACTGTGGGTGTTGGCAACTAATAGCTCAAACTTGTGCTTTTGCCTGGAGGTGTGCCCCTGACTGCTGGAAGGTGGAGTTGTGGGAAGTTACAGGTCCTGTCCCTCAGAGTATTACTTCTTTAGGAAAAGCAGTCTTCCTAATTGGCCCTCAATGGTCATGCAAATAGATGATCACATTATTTTAGCCTCAAGATTGATTTCATGATGGGTTATTCAGACCAGTTTAGGTTTGGGAGCAGAAAGAACCTCTACATGTAGAGCATATTATAATAGAAATGCTTGAGAAACAGAGGGAATGGGTTTAGCCCAGCATGCTCTCTCTGGTGCCCTTTGTCACTAACCTAAGTTACCACATAGTTAAGGAGAGGCCCAGATGAAGGGAAAACTCTAGCGTGTTTTGGATCTGCTGAGCACAAGACTATTTCTGCAGTGTTTTAGAGTACAAGAAACAGTTATGCGTTTTGCCTAGTGTGCTGTTCCATTAATGATTACATCCATGTGTATTTGAGGAGAACTTCAGTCTTCTGTTTCCTATTCATTTACACTTTACACTTCAAAAGATTGTTTTGTAAGAGCTACTCAATGCACAAAAAGTCTCATGAATTTTCCTTCTAATTGAGCCAGAAACTATCCAAGCATCAGGAAGCTGCATGTTGCCAAGAATAAATAAATGAACTCCAGAAGGTTCAAGTTTGGTTTAAGTAGGTTCTATATCTGGCTTAATTCCATGTCCTCATCTAAGGCAAAAAACCTCAGAAAGGAATACTATTCCTGGCATGCAACTTTTCCTAAGCGTTGAATTTAATGGTCATTTCCAATAATGATTAATTGGAAAAACCTTAGCAAAATACGTACAATGAAATGCCATGAGGAGGAATAGAGGTATAGCAAAAGAGCTCTTGCCTGAAAGTTAGGCAGCCTCAGGCTTCTTTTTGTTCCCAAATGTGATGGAAAAAGTAAATCCTATCTGTGCCTCAGTTTCATCTATGAAATGAAGAAACAAGAGTATATGGTCTCTAAAATTCAGTGATGAAAACTCAAAATACTCCCTTGTCTAATCATGGAACCAAGTAGTCTGTGGATTCAACATTATTGATTAAAGTGGGAATTAGTTGATTGTGTTCATGTCCAACTATGAAGGTTTAAACAAAAGTCAAAGTAGCCTCGTAAAGGGCCTGTCAGAAGAAATTGTGTACAGTAGAAAAAAAGTAAGGGGAAGTATCCTGGTCAGTTAGGGCCACCATAACAAGATCCCATAGACTGGATGGCTTAAACAAGAAACATTTATATCTCACAGTTCTGGAGGCTGGAAGTCTGAGATCCAGGTGCCGGCATGGTGGGGTGATGGTGAGGACCCATTTCCTGGCTCGTAGACAGCTGTCTTCTCACTGTATCCTCACATGGCCAAGAGCGAGCTCTAGTCTCTTCATTCCCTTATAAGGGCACCAGTCTCATCATGGAGGCTACCACCCCATGACCTCATCCAAACCTAATTACCTCTCAAAGGCTCAATCTCCAAACACCACATTGGAGATTAGGTCCATAGCATATGAATGGAGTGGCACAAATATTCAGTCTATAGCTGGGGGTGTAACATATGTTGTTTGTATCTCACCCAGATCCCCTATACTGGAATGGTACACCCATCTCCTGTGTGCTGTGGGTGTTAGCAGCTAATAGCTTACACCTGTACTCTTGCCTGGAGGTGTGCCCTTGGCTGCTAGAGGCTGGAGGTGTGGGAGGTTACAAGTCCTGTCCCCTCAGGAGGTATTTTGGCCAATGGCTGACCAATCCGGGAGGCTAACAACCCAGCCCCTTGCCTCTGTGCACGTGATGCCCCAGGGCTTCCCAGGGATAGAAAGGTTGTGGCTAGACTTCCCCTGGCCTCCTTGCTGAGCTTCTTCCCCTGCCCTCTCCTGCTTTTCTCATTCCTCACTCTCAGGTGTCCTCTGAGAGCATTTTCTCAATATATCACTTGCCCAAGAATCCTCTCTCAGGTTCTGCTTCTAGGGACCTGACCTAAAATGGGGGGAAAACGAAAAATGAGCTGTGCGAGTAACCCATTTGTGTTACAAGAACCATGCCAGGCTCCTGTGTCCTGAGCCTGGCACAGACCAGGTCACGATGGAGATGCAGGGCACCAGAGAGCTCTGGGCAACAGAACTCTGTGGTCTGGATAGGAGTT
>NW_006287066.1:934220-937805 GCF_000327345.1 Myotis davidii | reverse complement strand
CAGGAATTCACAGAGAATTATTACTTTGATGGCTCTGAGCCTGGAAGCAGCTTTACTTGGGTCAATTCAGTTCATGCTGTAAGTTGACCAAGCTGAGCCTTGTGTATGTTGAAGTCTCAGCAGCAGGCTGAGAATGGGAGGGGATGAATGGGCCTCGTAGCAGGGGGTGAGCTGCATCTGTTCTTCCCGGGAGATATATGAATACAGGACAAAGGGATTTGAGAAGGAGGAACACTCACATTTATCTCAAAGATCAGAGACTTTCTGAGGGAGATAGCATTTTTTCCCAGACCCTAACAGGATGTGTCTGATTTAAAAACGTGGAAAAAAATACACTTCTCTAAATGAACATTACACACACACACACACACACACACACACACACTCACACACAGGTTGAGAGCAAAAGTAGTTTTACAGTTGTGAATACATGAAACACCAAGTTTACTCTTATATATTATTATTTATTAATTATTCTATTATTTTCCATATGAACAACTGTAAACTTACTCTTGCCCCACTGTGTGTGTCTCTGTGTGTGTGTGTGTGTGTGTGGGACTCCATTTGGGGAATTAAAACCAGGATCCCTTGGGACTTAGAGCCTCAGGATCTATTTTCCTCCTGGTGGAAGCTGTATGTCCTTAGTCAGCTGTCTCAAGTACCAGGATGTACTCTTTTCTAAAGTTCTATATGATGGCACATTTGACAGTATGAAACTCATTCAGGGAGGAATACAGACCTCAGTCCCCAAGGGCAAATCAGGTTGGTGCTAAGTGACGGGGAGAGATTGGGAAAGGTCCCTATAGAGAAGGACCCAGGCTGAGCAAGGACAGGAGAGAATACCATGTGCCTGAAAGTCAGGGAATCCTCAGGGGAGAAGAGAAAGCTAAGAGGAGACGGCAGCTGGCGGTAGGCATCAGCAGATGGTCTGCCTCGTTCCTGGAGACAGAGCAGCAATCATAGACAAAGATGCCTGTCTGGAGAGAGTGGGACAGCCATACTGGCTCCTCTGTAGGTGTTCTTGGCCAAGCTGAAAGAGAAGCCTCTTGCCTTCTGCCAGGAAGAGGGACAAAGGAAGGATAGCTTTGACCTCTGGGAGAGGCAGGAAGCAAAGATGAATGGATGGAGAGTGTTAAGAATTGTAATTGTTTTATGTCAAGGTCAAGAAAGGTGCCTGTTGAACTAGAACCCTTCAGGTTATCTTACAGGAGAGGTGGCAGTAGAAATGAATAACCAGGGGCCAATCTGAACCACCAAGGAGAGGAAACGGAAGGCATATTAAATCAAACTGGCTGAAGGGAGAAGGAGCCTTATGCTAGCATTTCTTTCTGAGTGTGAGTTACATCCCTGGGACTTGAGATACTATTATGATTTTATGCTTTACAGAATTTTTATATAGCAATCCTTTTTTTGTGTGATTTCTTTTAGTATTCCTTTTAGTGTAGAAACAATCCCTTTCAAGAGGCTTTCTTTCATATTTTTAAAATTCCGTACAATTTGAAAAATTAACTCTGTAAAATCATGGAATGGATTTTGGTACATACAGTGAGGTGAGGACCTCATTTAAAAAATAATCTCCCTGGCTGGTTTTCCCAATGGTTAGAGCATTGGCCAGGGGACGGAGGGGTCGTGCAGTAGGCAACCAATCAATGTGTCTCTCTCACTTCGATGTTTCTCTTTCTCTGCACCCTCCCACCCTTCCACTTCTCCCTCCCTTCCACTCTGAAAACTCAATGGAAAAATATCCTCTGGTGAGGTTTAAAAAAAAGATCTGTAACTCTTATTGATGAAAAAAGAAAATTGGTATTTTGTTATTATATTAGTAATTAGAAAAATATGAAAGGGTTGAAAGAAGGAAAAAACATGTTCTCACCACTCAGAAATAACCATTTTGGTACAATCCCTTTCCTTCTTTTGTTGTCTACAGTTTTAATGATTGTGATTATATGATACATGCAAAATTAGATAGGCCAATTTTTAAAATTGCAACTATTTTGATAATAAACTAGAGGCCCAGTGCACGAAATTCTTGCACTGGGGGGGGGTAGGGGGAACCCCTCAGCCTGGCCTGCACCCTCTCACTGTCCAGGACCCCTCAGGGGATGTAGTTGGACATCCCTATCGCAGTTCAGGAACCCTTGGGGGATGTTCCCCTGCCAGCTTTGAGCCTAAGCTGGCAGGCAGACATCCCTCTAGCAATCTGGGATTCCTTGCTCCTTACTGTCTGCCTGCTCACTCCTTACCGCTTGGCTCGCTTCTCCTTAGCGGTGCCATGGAAGCCAGAGAAGTTCCTGCCACCGTCACTGCACTCACCAGCCTGAGTCCAGCTTCTGGCTGAGTGGTGCTCCCCCATGGGAGTGCACTGACCACCAGGGGGCAGCTCCTGCATTGAGCATCTGTCCCCTGGTGGTCAGTGCGCATCATAGTGACCCGTCATTCTGGTCATTCCACCATACTGGTTGCTTAGGGTTTTATTATATAGATATTAATATATGCTCATTAGAGAAAGTTTGGAAAATACATAAATTTATAAAATAGAAAATAAAATTCAGTTTTGTAAATTTCCTTGTAGTAATAACACAATATTTGTAACTATACTTTTATGTTTTTTAAATCATTAGGACCATACAGTATATACTGCATTTTAAGCATTGTGAAGACATATTAGCAGGCTTTAGATAGAAGATAATATAAAGAGGGACACTGAAATATACTTACATATGTAGCTAATCTATATATTTTTTTATTCTTTACTAGAGGCGCGGTGCATGAAATCGCTGGTCCCTAGGCCTGGCCAGCGATCAGGGCCAATTGGGGCCTTCCTTTCCCTGGCTGCCAACTGCCAGCTGGGGCCTTCCTTCATTCTGTGCCACCCCTTGGTGGTCAGCACATGTCATAGCAAATGGTCGAACTCCCAGTTGGTCAAACTCTTGAGGGGACAATTTGTATATTAGCCTTTTAAAAAAAAATAAATCTTTGTTGTTCAGATTATTACAGTTGTTCCTCTTTTTTCCCTTCATAGCTCCCCTCCACCCAGTTTCCACCCCAACCTCTGTCCTTACTCCCCTCCCCCCACTGCCCTCATCCATAGGTGTACGATTTTTGTCCAGTCTCTTCCCACACCCCTCACACCCCTTTTCCCCTGAGAATTGTCAGTCCACTCCCTTTCTAGGCCCTTGATACTATTGAATTCACCAGATAACTTTGTTGATCAGATTTTTTATTCACTTGATTTTTAGATGCACTTGTTGATAGATATGTATTTGTTGTTCATAACTTTTATCTTTACCTTTTTCTTCTTCTTCCTCTTCTTCTTAAAGAATACCTTTCAGCATTTCATATAATACTGGTTTGGTGGTGATGAACTCCTTTAGCTTTTCTTTTTTTTTTTGCTCTTTATCTTACCCTCAATTCTAAATAAGTTACATATTTACATAAAGGTATTATTTCTTTTAACTTTCTCCCCCCCCCCCAATTTTTAAATCTTTATTGTTGAGAGTATCACAGATGTCACCTTTATTCCCCCCCAATTACCCACCTCAACCTGGTTCCTGCCCTACCCTAGGCCTTCCTCACTCTTCTGTT
>NW_006287066.1:920478-933525 GCF_000327345.1 Myotis davidii | reverse complement strand
GTAATGCAAGCTGCTGTGGGGCCTTAGGCCTTCTTTTGGATGTTCTGTGTCTCTCTGACCCAGCTGCAGTTTGTTAGGTAATTTTAGTTTGCAAAGGGCCAGGCCATTCATGTGCAAAATCTCTGTGCACAACTTGGGTGTGGTCTCAGGGAATCAACAGGGCGGAGCAAACAGTTATGGCTGGTCCTCAGCCCTGCCCTAATAGGCCCTGGGCCTCAGTGTCCCAAGGTAATCGCTGCAAGCACCTCTGAGAGAAAGCCATCCTCAACTTCCATCCGATGCCAGACAGTCCAGTTTCTCCCAGTATGAGTCTGGGTCCCCAGAGACTTGCCGGGTACTGGAGTTCAGAGCAGTCAGGAGCTTGTGTCTCCCTCCTGACTGAAAAAGACAACCGCATCCTCAGTTGCCAGCCCTTTCCGTGTGCGCCTCCATAGCTCTGCACTTTACTTCCGCACCTCCTCCGAGTCTGTGTGCTTTTCTCTTTCCTTCTAGTTGTAGAATTTCCACCCAGCCAGCCTTCCTGTGGTTCTGGATGATGTCCGTTTTGTCTTTTAGTTGTAGTTTTGAAGTGCTTGTGCGAGGCAGCAATTTTAGGTGTTTACCTATGCCGCCATCTTGGTGATGTCTCTAGCCTTTTATTATATAGAATTGTTGAAGGAATTACAGATATTCCCCTTCCCACCCATTAACCCCTTCTAGCCTGTATGTGCTCCCCCACCAGACCTTCACCACACTATTGACTGTCTTCATGGGTTATGCACATTTGCATACAAGTTCTTTGGTTAAGCCCTTCTCACCCACCCACCCTCCCCCACCTTCTCGCTGAGATTCGACAGTCTGTTCCATGCTTTTATGCCTTGGGATCTACTTTATTCATCAGTTTATTTTTTTATATATTTGTATTGATTTTCACAGAGAGGAAGGGAGAGGGATAGAGAGTTAGAAACATTGATGAGAGAGAAACATCAATCAGCTGTCTCCTGCACACCCCCTACTGGGGATGTGCCCACAACCAAGGTACATGCCCTTGACCGGAATTGAACCTGGGACCCTTCAGTCTGCAGGCTGATGCTCTATCCATAATTTTTTGAGGAAACTCACACTGTTTTCCATAATAGCTGCTCCAGTCTGCATTCCCACCTGCATTGTACTAGGGTTCCCTTTTCTCCACATCCTCACCAGCACTTGTTGTTTGTTGATTTGTTGATGGTAGCCATCTGACAGGTGTGAGGTAATGCCTCCTTGTTGTTTTAATTTGCATCTTTCTGGTATTAGTGATTTTGAGCATTTTTAAATATCTCCACTTTGGAAAAGTGTTTGTTTGGGTCCTTTGCCCATTTTTCATTGAATTGTTTGTCTTCCTTTTTTTTAAGTTGTATGAGTTCCTTATATATTTTGGATATTATCCCTTTATCACATATATCATTGGCAAATATAATCTCCCATACAATGGGACCCATTTTCGTTTTGTTGATGGTTTCTTTTGCTGTGCAGAAGCTTTTATTTTGATATAGTCCCATTTGTTTATTTTCTCTTTTGTTTCCCTTGCTCTAGGAGATGTATTGTCAAATATATTGTTGTGAGAGATGTCTGAGATTTTGCTGGTTATGGTTCCTTTAGGCTTTTTGTGGTCTAATAACTTACATTTAAGTATTTTGTTTTTATCAATTGTGAGTTTATTCTTGTGTATGGTGTAAGTTTGTGGTCTAGTTTCATTTTTTGCATGTACCTGTCCAATTTTGCCAACACAATTTATTGAAGAGAGTCTTTAGTCCATTGTATGCTCTTGCCTCTTTTGTAAAATAATAATTAAGTGTAATGGCATGGGTCTTTCCTCCTCTTGAATTTTTTGGAATCGTTTGAGGAGGATAGGTGTTGTTAGTTATTCTTTGAATGTTTGGTAAAACTCCCCTCTGAAAGCCATCCAGTCCAGGTCTTTTGTTGGTTGGGAGTTTGTTTTTTTTACTGCTTCAATTCATTATTTGTTATTGGTCTATTCAGGTTTTCTGATTCCTTTTTTTCCCCTTTTTTTCTGATTCCTTTTTATTCTGTTTTGGAAGATTGTGTGTTTCTAGGAATTTATCCATTTTGTTCAGGTTGTCTCATTTGTTGGCATATAGTTTTTGTAATATTTTCTTACAATCCTTTGTATTTCTGTGGTGTTAGTTGTTACTTCACCTCTTTTGTTTCTGATTTTATTCATTTGGGTCCTTTCTCATTTTTCTTTATGAGTCTCACTAGAGGTCATCAATCTTGTTTATTTATCGAAGAACCAGCTCTTGGTTTCATTGATCTTTTGTATTTTAAAAAATTTCTATGCCATCTTTTTCCACTCTGATCTTTATTATTTCCTTCCTTCTACTTACTCTGGACTTTTTTTGTTGTTCTCTTTCTAATTATTTTAGTTGTAGGGTTAGATTATTAGAGATTTTTATTTTTTCTTGAGGTCGGCTTGTAGTGCTATGAACTTTCCTCTCAGGACTGCTTTCTCTGTATCACATAGATTTTTGGATTGTTGTGTGTTCATTTTCATTTGTTTCAAGGAAGTATTTAATTTATTCCTTGATCTCATTAGTAAAATATGCATCCTCATATATAAAAAGCCAGAGGCCATTATGACCTAAATGACTGGATGGACAACTGAACAGCAGGTTGCCGGCAGGAGGGAGCTCCCATCCAGTCCTGGCATGGGCACGGTGACAGCAAGAGGGAGCTCTCGGCCCCGGCTGGGGTGCGGCAGAACTCTGGGTCTCGCACAATAGGGGACATTGCCAGCCTTCAAATCAGACCCTGACAGCAGGGAGGAGGGAGCCCCATTCCTCACGAATCAGCTGTTGGACAGCTTGTTGTCAGCAGCCTTCCAGCCAGGAATCCCATTCCCCTGAACCCCTGACCCTGATATGATAGTGGCCTCCCTTTCAAATTTATTTGAAGACAGTTTCCCATGATACCAGCATTTGAGATGACTATTAATAAATCACAAGAACAAACTCTAGACAGAGAAGGAATATTCCTACCTGAACCCATTTTCACACATGATCAGTTATATGTTACTTTAGAGATATTAGAATAAGTTTAAATACTTTATCAGTCATTGTTTGTATCAGTGTTGTTTTTACATCATGTTTTTGTTTTTATGTCATCATGTCTTTGTTGTTATATCATGTTGTGATTGTTTATTAATAAATTTATATATTATTTTCATACACATTTTACTGATTTTCTTTCATCTCTGACACTTTTATTATAGAAAAGGGGCAAATAGCAATATTAAAATTTTTCCTCTAATTTTTCCTTTTAATGTGCATGAATTTTGTGCACTAGGCCACTAGTTGTTTAATAATATTCTATTTGGTCTCCATTTTTAAAAATGTTTTTGAGTGTTTTTATTTCTAGTTTCATGCCATTGTGATCTGAGAAGATGCTTAATATGATTTCAATCTTCTTGAACTTGTAGAGGCTTATTTTGTGTCCTAACATGTGGTCTATATTTGAGAATGTCCTATGTGCACTTGAGAAGAATGTATATTCTGCAACTTTGGGATGAAATGTTCTGTAAATATTAATTAAATCCACCTGATATAGTGTGTCATTTATGGTCACCATTTCTTTGTTGATTTTTTGTCTGGAAGATCTATCCAGTTAAGTTAGTAGGGTGTGAAAGTCCCCTAGTATGACTGTATTGTTGTCAATCTTTCCTTTAAATTCCTTCAGAAGTTTTCTTAAATATTTAGGTGCTCCTATATTGGGTGCATATATGTTTACCAGGATTATGCCCTCTTGTTGTATTGATCCCTTTAATATTATGTAGTGACCTTTACTGTCTCTTGTGATGGCATTCATTTTAAAGTCTATTTTGTCAGATATGAGTATTACTACCCCAGCTTTTTATTTTTTTTGTTTCCATTTGCATGGATTTTTTTTTCTATTCCTTCATTTTCTCCTGTGTGAGTCTTTTGTTCTGAGGTGGGTCTTTTGTAGACAGCATATATTTGGCTCAAGTTTTCATTTCCATTCAGCTACTCTGTCTTTTGATTGGAGCATTTAATTCATTTACATTTAAGGTTTTTATTGATAGGTACTTATGTATTGACATTTTAATTCTTTATTTCTCTCTCTCTCTCTCTCTCTCTCTCTCTCTCTCTCTCTCTCTCTTCTCTATTTTCCTCTTTACAGCAGTCCCTTTAGCATTTCTTGCAATGCTGGTTTGGTGGTGATAAACTCCTTTAGCCTTGTTTTTTTTTGTTTTGTTTGTTTTGTCTTATAAGCTCCATATTTCATCATCTATTTTGAATGATAGCCTTGTTGCATATAGTAGTCTTGGTTTCAGATCCTTACTTTTCATTGCCTTAAATACTTCATGCCATTCCCTCCTGGCCTGTAGTGTTTCTGTTGAGAATTCAGCTGATAGGTTTACGGGAACTCCTTTGTAGGCAACAAATTGCTTTCCTCTTGCTGCCTTTAACATTCTCTCTTTGTCTTTAGTTTTTGGTGTTTTAATTATGATGTATCTTGGTGTCTGCCTCTTTGGGTTATGTTTGCTTGGAATTCTCTGGGCTTCCTGAACTATGTGATCTTTTCCTTGACCAGGTTATGGAAGTTTTCAGCCATTATTTCTTCAACAGGTTCTCTATCCCTTGCTCACTTTCTTCTCCTTCTGGTACTCCCATGATGCAGATATTATTACATTTCATGGCTCACAGCTCCCTAAACTGTTCTTTTTGTTAATTGTTTTTTTTAAATTTTTGTTCCATTTCTTTTATTACAGCAATATTTATTGTTTTGTAAGTAAAATGTCATTTTTTGAAGAAAACTATCTCTGAGCATATTAATGGTAACTTTTCAATTTTGTAAATGTTATTTTTGTACATACACAGTCTTTGTTTTCTATAGTTTATCTCTTCTCTTTTTTCCCCCTTGGCCTCTGCCTCCCTTAGCAGATAGCCAAGGATCACTGAACACTTTTTATTTTATTTTATTATTTTATTTCTGTTTTTTGTTTGTTTGTTTTTACTGAATTTATTGGGTGACATTGGTTAATAAAATCATATGGGTTTCAGGTGAACAATTCCAAAATACATCATCTGGATATTGTATTATGTGTTCAGCACCCCAAGTCAAGACTCTGTACATTAACCATTCAGCCTCCTATACCCTCTTCTTCTTCCCCCCACCCCGCTCTGCTAATCTCTATGCTATTATCTGTCTATGTTTTTTTTCTTAATCTCTTTACCTTTTCTTAACCCAGCATTGCAACCCTCCCACTCCTCTAACAGCTGACAGTCTGTTCTTTATCCATGAGTCTGTTTCTACTTAAAAAAAAAATCCTCACCCAAGGATATTTTTCCATTGCTTTTAGACAGATTGGAAGGGGGAAGAGAAAGCATGCAAAACATCAATGTGAAAGAGACATATCGATTTATTGCCTCCCACATGCACCCCATCCTGGGTGGGAATGAACCTACAACCAAGGTACAAACCATTGACTAGGAATCAAACCTGTGACCTTTCAGTACATGGACCAACGTTCTAACCGTTGAGCACACTGGCCAGGGTGAGCCTGTTTCTATTTTGTTTGTTAGTTAACTTTGTTCATTAGATTCCACATGTGAGTGAAATCATACGGTACTTGTCTTTCTCTTACTGGCTTTTTTCACTTAGCATAATATTCACCTGGTCCATCCATACTGTTGCAGAGGTAATATTTTCTTCTTTTTTTATGGCTGAGTAGTATTCTATTGTGTAAATGTACCACATCTTTTTCACCCACTCTACTGATGGGCACTTGGGCTGCTTCGAAATCATGGCTATTGTAAATAATACTGCAATGAACATAGGATTGTATATAATTAGTGTTTCGGGTTTCTTTGGATATATTATCAGAAATTGAATTGCTAGATCATATGGCAGTTCCATTTTTAAATTTTTGAGGTAACTCTATATTGCCTTCCACAGTGGCTGTACCAATCTGCATTCCCAACAACTGTGCACAGGGTTCCCTTTTCTCCACATCCTTGCCAACACTTGTATGTTGATTTGTTGAAATTCGCCACTTTGACAGGTGTAAGGTGGTTTTAATTTGCATTTCTGTGATGATTCATGACATTGAGCATCCCTTCATATGTCTACTGGACATCTATATGTCCTCTTTGGAGAAGTGTATTTTCAGGTCTTTTGCTCATTTGTTGATTGGTTTTGGCTTTTTTATTTTGGTGTTGAGATTTAAAAATCTTGGCTATGAGCCCTTATTAGATGTATTGGTGAGCAGGTTCTCTTATGCAGTGGGTTGTCTTTTCATTTTGTTGATGGTTTATTTTGCTGTGCAAAAATATTTAGTTTGACATAGAATCATTTATTTTTTTTTATTTTGTTTCTCTTACTCGAGATGATATACTAGTAGCAGTAAAAAAACCAAAAAAAAAAAAAAACCCCAAACATTGCTACAAGAAATGTCTGAGATTTTGCTACCTGCATTTTCTTCTAGGATTTTTATGTTTTAAATCTAACATTTAAGTCATTAATCCATTTTGAGTTTATTATTGTGTATGGTCTTATAATGTTGTCTAGTTTCATTATTTTTTGCGTCTCTGTCCAATATTCCCAATAGTTTATTGAGTATACTATCTTTACCACATTGTATGTTTTGCCTTTTTGTCTAATAGTAATTGACTCTAAAGTCATTGGTTTATTTCTGAGCTCTCTGTTCTGTGCCCTTGATTTATGTGTCTGTTTTTATTCTAGTACCATGCTGTTTTGATTACCATGGCCTTGTAGTATAGTTTGATTTCAGTTAGCATAATTTCTCCAACTTTGTTCTTCATTGTCAAGATTGCTGTGGCTTTGGGGGTCTTTTATGGTTCTATATAAATTTTTGGATATTTGTTCTAGTTCTCTGAAATTGATATCTTTAGAGGAATTGAATTAAATCTATATATTGTTTTGGATAGTATGGATATTTTAATTATGTTAATTCTTTGTATCCATGGATATGGTATATACTTTCACTTATTTGTACAGTCTTCAATTCCTTTCTTCAGTGTCTTATAATTTCTAAGTACAGGCCTTTTACACCCTTGGTATTTATTCCTAAGTATTTTATTTTGTTGAAGCAATTGTAAATGGGATCCCCCCCCCCTTTCTGATATCCACAAAAATGTAACTGATTTGTGGATATTTATTTTGTATCCTGCTACTTTACTGAATTCACTGATCACTTCTAGTAGTTTTGTTGTGGAATCTTTAGAGTTCTCTATATACAATATCATGTCATCTGTAAATAATGACAGTTTTACTTCTTCTTATCCAATTTAAATGCCTTTTATTTCATCTTATCTAATTGCTGTGTCTAATACTTCTGGAACTATGTTGAATAAGAGTGGTTAAAGAAGAAATCCTGTCTTATTCCTGACCTTAAGGGAAATGCTTTTCATTTTTGCCTGTTGAGTATGATGTTGGTTGTGGGTTTGTCACATATGTGTTTATTATGTTGAAGTATGTTCCCTCAATTCCCATTTGCTGAGAGTTTTTATCATAAATGGGTGCTGGATTTTATCAAATGCTTTTTCTGCATCTATTGATGTGATCATGTTGCAAGAAAAGCATTTGTTTATAGGTATGTTTATATGTTTATTGATGCGTGGATATTGTACCAACATTGCATCCACCAAATAAACCCCATTTGATAATGGTGCATGACCTTTGTAACGTTTTGCTGAATCTGGTTTGTTGAGGATTTTAGTATCTATGTTCATCAGGGATGTTGGCCTATAATTTTCTTTCTTTGTAGTATATTTACCTGATTTGGAAATTAGGATGTTGCTGGCTTAATGAAATGAGCTTGCTAGTCTTTCCTTCTCTTGAAGTTTTTGGAATAGTTTGAGAAGGTAGGAATGAATTTTTGTTTGAATGTTTGGTTAAAATCTCCTTTTTATTATTTTCTTCCTTCTTCTTAATTTGGGCTATGTTTGTTGTTCTTTTTCAAGCTCCTTTAAGTGTAAAGTTAGACTGTTGATTTCAGATTTTTCCTGTTCCTTGAGCCTATAATGCTATGAATCTCACTCTTAGGACTGCTTTAACTGTGTTCCATAGATTTTGAGGTGTTGTGTTCTCATTTTCATTTGTTTGAAGGTATCTTTTGATTTGTTCCTTGATCTCATTGTTAACCCATTCATTGTTTAATAACACCTTATTTAACCTCCATGTCTTTGAGTAATTATAATTTTTTTCTTATGCTTCATTTTTAGTTTCAAACCATTATGGTCAGAGAAGATGCTTGATATTATTTACATGTTTTTAAATTTATTAAGATTTATTTTGTGTTCTAACTTGTGGTCTATCCTAGAAAATGTTCCATGTGTACTTAAGAAGAATGTATATTTTGCTTCTTTGGGGTGAAATGCTCTGAAAATATTCATTAAATCCATCTGATCTAGCATGTCATTTAAGGCCACCATTTCCTTGTTGAGTTTCTGTCTGGAAGATTTATCCACTGATAACAATGGGGTGTTAAAATCCTGTAATGTGACTGTATTACTGTCAATATCTCACTTTATGTCCATCAAGATTTGCTTTATATATTTAGGTCCTCCTATGTTGGGTGCATAGATGTCTACAAGGGTTATATTCTTTTGAATTATTCCCTTTATCATTATGTACTATCCTGATTTGTCCTTACTGTAGCTTTTGTTTTAAAGTCTATTTTGTCAGATATTAAGTATTGCTACCTCAGCTTTATTTTTTCTCTTCATTTGCATGGTATATCTTTTTCCATCCACTTTTTAAAAGTCTGTGTGTATCTTTCATTCTCAGGTGGGTCTCTTCTGGACCACATATATATGGGTCTTGTTTTCTTAATGTACCATTTAAACCATTTACATTTAAAGAGATTATTGATAGGTACATGTTTATTGCCATTTTATTCTTTTAATTATGTTCCTCTGTTCCTCCTCCTCATTCTCCTCCTCCTCCTCTTCTTCTTTCTCCTTCATCTTAAAGCAGGACTTTTAGAATTTCTTGTAATACTTGTTTGGTATTAACAAATTCCTTTAGCCCTTTAGATATTTTATTTTATTTTATATTTTATTTTTGTCTAGGAGCTCTTTATTTCTCTAATTTTAAATGATAGCCTTGCTTGGCAAAGTAGTCCTGGTTGTAAGTTCTTTCTTTTCATTACTTTGAATACTTCATGCTAATTTCTTCTGGCCTGAAATGTTTCTGTTGAGGAATCAGTTGTCAGTCTCATGAGAACTTCTTTATAAGTAACTAACTGCTTTTCCCTTGCTGCTTTTAAAATTCTCTCTTTGTCTTTAACCTTTGGCATTTTAATTATGACGTGTCTTGGTATGTGCCTTTTTGGATTCCTCTTGTTTAGGACTCTCTGTGCTTCCTGGACTTGAATGTCTATATATTTCATCACATAGGGGAAGTTTTCTGTCATTATTTCTTCAAATAGGTTTCAATATCTTGCTCTTTCTCTTCTCCTTCTGGCTCCCCAATGAAGCAAATGTTGGTATGCTTGAAATTGTCCCAGAGGCTCCTTAAATTACCATTTATTCTCTTTCTTTTTTTTCTGCTCTGGCTGGGTGTTTTTTCCCCCCATCTTGTTTTCCAAATCTCTGATTTGATCCTCTGCTTCATCCAATGTATTGTTTATTTCTTCTAGTATATTCTTCATTTCAAATATTGTATTCTTCATTTATGACTGGTCTTTTTTAATGGTTTCTATGTTTCTATGTCCTTTTTCATGCTGTTGAGCATTGTTCTAATCATTTCTTTGAACTCTATATCTATAAATTGCTTGCCTTTATTTAATTTAGCTCTTTTTCTGGAGATTTCCTCCTGTTCATTCATTTGGGGCCTTTTTATTTTGTCTCTCTATTTTGGCTGCCTCTTCATATTTGTTTCTATGTATTAGCTAAATCTGCTATGACTTTAAATCTTCAAGTGGTGGTCTTATGTAGTCAGTGTCCTGTGCGGGGCAGTCTCTTTGATTACTTGAGCTGGGTGCTGCAGGAATGTTTTTTCTGTGAGGTATGTGAGCTCTGCTATTGAATTGAGTGTTGATTGCTACTGGCCCATTCATGCGTGGGATTGACCCTCAGGCTGGCTGACTCTGAGGCTCAACCCTGACCATGGCGTGTGAGTTGCTGTGTAGGAACCGACCACATGAAGTGGAAGGGTTTGGTATCTCTGAAGATATTCCTTTGGATATGCTGCTTGTGAAGCTTATTGAATCCTACTGTAATATTGTCTGAAGCTGGCCACTGAATGTGTTGGTTCTGAGCCTATGGAGAGGAACTCTTGTGCAGGCTAATGTCAGACTTGGCTTGTGACTGACCCTGGGCAACTTCTTTGGAGCTACAAGAGAAGGATCACTCAACATTTAATATGGGAGACAGGCCAAATAAAGTCCTGTTCTAAGCAATGAAAGTGGAGCAGTGAGCGAAATAGCCTTGGCCCTGCCCTCAGGGAGGTTACATCTCTGGTGGAGTAAATATTAAGCAAATGACTACATAATTAATCATTGTGATTATAATTGTGATTAGAATTTCAGTGGAAATGGTCAGCCCAAAGGGCAAGGGAAAGATGTAGTGCTGTTGGTGATGGTTCCAGAATAGCCATTCTTAAAGAATTGGCGTTTAAATTGAGCTCTGAAAGATCCGAATGCATAAACTAGAAGAGAAGGCAAATATGAATGTTCCAAGAATATAGGAGAACATATATCAAGGCCCTGGGGCAGGAGGGATCATGGAAGGCTTCAGAGCACTATGAAAGTTGATGTGGCCAGAATCTGGAGAGGAGAGAAAGAAGAGATAAACTTATGTTCACTGTTGCAACTCCAGTGCCTGGGCAGAGTAGGGGCTCTATAAATGTTTTAAATGTTGTTGTTTAGTGGACAAAATAAAGCAGTTGTATCTGGTCTGTAAGGAGGTGCCTAATGGCAAGTGTAGGGTCTGTCCTCAGATTTTTCTTGTCCTTACATTTTTACCTGTGACTACAGTGAGAATGAAGAAGCCATTTTCTCAATTGGCCAGGACATAAGAAATGGATCAAAGTCAGACAAAGGTTCAGTGAGGGACAATGTGTGGCTGAAGTCAAAGGGAAAGAAAAAAACCCACACTAATGTGAAGAGGTCTGAAATGTTTCATGGGGAGATAGCTTTAGAGGTAGATCTTAGAGAGTGAGGAAAGAAGGTACCCCAACAAGCAGCAAGGCAGGAAGAAAGGTCTCAGAGAACAGAACAATGAAGAAAACTCCATGAAAGAGAGGCTCAGGTGTGGGGGTTGTTCTAGGCTGCAGGTCCAGGGCTATGCTATGGAAAAATTGCATTATTAGATGGGCAAGGCAGCATCTCTGCTTCTCTGGGCCTAGGAGGACATACCCTAGACTAGATGTGTCCCCTTCCTTGACCACTTCTGTATGAGCCTGAGTCAGACTTTTTCATGCAAACCCCAAAGGTCCACTGCTTTTTATTTTTATTATTTTTATTTTTCCCTTTTATTTTTTTAATCTTTATTGTTGAAAGTATTGCATAGGTCCTTCTTCCCCCCCCCCCCATTAATCTCTTCCAGCCCACTCACATCCTTGCCCCCTCCCCCCATTGTCTGTGTCCACAGGTTATGCATATATGTATATAAGTTCATTGGTTGATCTCTTCCTACACATCCTCCCTTGCCTTCCCTTTGAGGTTCAACAGTCTGTTCATACTTCTGTGTCTCTGAGTCTATGTTTTTTTGTGGTGGTGTGGTGTGGTGATGGTGGGTAGGTGGGTGGTCTGGGTCTATTTTTGATCATCAGTTTATTTGGTTCCTTAGATTCCATATATGAGTGAGATCATGTGATACTTATCTTTCTCTGACTAGCTTATTTTGCTCAGCATAATATTCTCCAGGTGTATCCATACTGCTACAAATGGTAAAAGTTTTTCTTTTCTTATTGCCGCATAGTATGCCATTGTGTAAATGTACCATAGATCTTTATCCACTCATTTGTTGATGGGCACTTAGGATGTTTCCAAATATTAACTATTGTAAATTGTGCTGCTATGAACATAGAGGTGCATATAGTCTTTCTGATGAGTGTTTATGGTTTCTTAAGATATATTCCTAAGAAGTGGAATCACTGGGTCAAATGGGAGTCCCATTTTTAATTTTTTGAGGAAACTCCATACTGCTTTCCATAATGGCTGTACCAGTCTGCATTCCCACCAGCAGTGTACCAGGGTTCCCTTTTCTCCATATCCTTGCCAGCACTAGTCATTTGTTGATTTGTTGATAGCCATTCTGACAGGTGTGAGGCTATACCTCATTGTCATTTTAATTTGCATCTCTCTGAATATCAGTGACTTTGAGCATTTTTTCATATGTCTCTTGGCCATCTGTATGTGTGCTGTGGAGAAGTGTCTAGTTAGATCCTTTGCCCATTTTTTAATTGGATTGTCTTCCTTTGCTAAATTGTATGAATTCCCTATATATTTTGGAGATTAACCCCTTCTCAGACATACCAGTGCTATGTTCTCCCACATAGTGAGATCTCTTGTTATTTTGTTGTGCAGAGCTTTTTATTTTCATGTAGTCCTATTTCTTTATTTTCTCCTTACTTTCCATTGTCCTAGGAGATGTACCAGTAAACATTTTGCTATGAGAGATGTCTGAGATTTTGGATCCTATGGTTTCTTATAGAACTTTTGCTAGAGGTCTGGTGGAAGAATTCACCCCTCACAACTTACTGCCTGCCTGCAGCAGAGGTGGGAGAGGCTCCTGCCACTGCTGCTGCACTCGCCAGCTGTGAGCCCAGCTTCTGGCTGGAGGGGCACTCCCCCTGTAGGAGCGCACTGACCACCAGGGGGAAGCTCCTGCAGTGAATGTCTACCCCTGGTGGTCAGAGCGTGTCATAACAACCAGCTGTTCCACCATTTGTTCAATTTGCATATTAGCCTTTTATTATATAGGACTAGAGGCCCAGTGCACAAAAATTTGTGCACTTGGGGGGCCGAGGGGGGTGTCTCTCAGCCTGGCCTGTGCCCTCTCACAGTCTGGGACCCCTCAG
>NW_006287066.1:914827-918378 GCF_000327345.1 Myotis davidii | reverse complement strand
TTTTGATTGGATTGTTTATCTTCCTTTTGTTAAGTTGTATGAGTTCCCTATAAATTTTGGAGATTAGGCCCTTATCAGATATGACATTGGCAAATATGTTTTCCCACACAGTGGGCTTTCTCGTTGTTTTGTTGATGGTTTCTTTTGCTGTGCAGAAGCTTTTTATTTTGATGTAGTCCCATTTGTTCATTTTCTGTTTAGTTTCAAGTGTCCTAGGAGCTGTATCAGTGACGAAATTGCTTCAGCATATGTCTGAGATTTTGTTGCCTTTGGATTCTTCTAGAATTTTTATGGTTTCCTGTCGTTCATTTAAGTCCTTTATCCATTTGTAGTTTATTTTTGTGTATGGTGTAAGTTGGTGGTCTAGTTTCATTTGTTTGTATGTACCTGCCCAATTTTCTCAACACCATTTATTAAAGAGACTATCTTTGCTCCAATGTATGTTCTCCCCTCCTTTGTCAAATACTAAATGAGCGTAGTGGCTTGAGTCGATTTCTGGGTTCTCTGTTCTGTTCCATTGATAAATATGCCTGTTCTTGTGCCAGTACCAGGCTGTTTTGAGCACACTGGCTTTGTAGTATAACTTGGAGAGCATTATGCTAAGTGAAATAAGCCAGTCAATGAAGGAAAAATACCACATGATCTCACTCATTTATGGATAATGAAGACCATTATAAACTTTTGAACAAAAATAGATACAGAGGCAGAGCAGCCTTGAACAGACTGTCAAACTACAGAGGGAAGGCAGGGGAGGGTTGTGGGGCAGGAGGGGGGCGGTAAGAGATCAACCGAAGGACTTGTATGCATGCATATAAGCATATCCAATGGACACAAGACACTGGGGGGGTAGGGAAGGCCGGGGGAATGTCAAGGGTCGGGGGGCGGAGACATATGTAATACTCTTTGTAATACTTTAAGCAAGAAAACAAAATTTAAAAAAAAAGAAAAGAAAAGATTGTTGGATTTTGTTGAATGCTTTTCCTGCATCGATTGATATGATCATGTGATTTTTATCTTGCAACTTTTTTATATGCTGTATCACATTTATTGTTTTGTGAATATTGTACCAGCCTTGCAGAATAAATCCCACTTGATCAAGATGTATTGCTGCATCCGATTTGCTAAAAAATTGAGGATTTTAGCATCTATGTTCATCAGGGACATTGCCATGTAGTTCACTTTCTTTTTGGTGTCTATATTTGGTTTTGGAATTAGGGTAATGCTGGCCTCATAGAAAGAGATTGAAAGTGTTCCTTCCTCTTCAATTTTTTTGGAAGCGTTTGAGGAGAATAGTTGTTAGTTCTTTAAATATTGGTAAAACTCCCCTGTGAGTCTGTCTGGACCAGGGCTTTTGTTTGCTGGGAGTTGTTTTTTGTTTGTTTGTTTTATTTTGTTTTGTTTTTCATTACTGCTTCAATTTCATCATTCTTCCTGATTGAGTTTTGGAAGGTTGTATTTTTCTTTTTCTTTTTTTTAAAAATATATTTTTAAAAAACACACACACAAAACATCAATCAGCTGCCTCCTGCACACCTCCTGGGGATATGCCCGCAACCAAGGTACATGCACCTGTCCAGAATCGAACCTGGGACTTTTTAGTCTGCAGGCCAATGCTCTATCCACTGAGCCAAACCAGTTAGGGCGGAAGGTTGTATTTTTCTAGGAATATGTCCATTTTGTCCAGGTTGCCCTGTTTGTTGGAATAAAGTCATTCACAGTATATATATTTTTTTACGATTCTCCCTTGTAGGTAACTTTCTGTCTCTCTTGCAGTCTTTAAAATTCTTTCTTTGTCTTTTACCTTTGCCAATTTAATTACAATGTGTATTGGTGACATTTTTGAAGAACAAGCTCTTGGTTTTCTTGGTCTTTTGTTTGTTTGTTTTGGATGTCTATGTATGTCATTTATTTCCGCTCTGATCTTTATTATTATTTTTCTTCTACTTATTCTGGGCTTTTCTTGTTGTCCTCTTTCTAAGTTGTAGTATTTGATAACTTATTGTTGTGTGTTTATTTTCATTTGTTTCCAGGATTTTTTTTATTTGTTCTTTGATCTCTTTGGTAACCCATTCATTGTTTGATAGCATGCTATTTAGCCTCCATGTATTAGATTGTTTTTGAGCTTTTTTTCCAGTTGCTGCTCTGCTTGGGTGTTTTGTTTTGTTTTTTCTACCTTGTTTTCTAACTTACTGATTTGGTCCTCAGCTTCTTCTTGTCTACTGTTGAAACCTTCTCTTGTGTGCTTTATTGCAGCTATATCATTCTTCATTTCCTCTTGATTCTTACTCATGTTGTTGCATTTCTCATTCAGTTCCTTATAATTCTCATTGAGTTGCATGTATTTCTCATCCAGACATTTGAGCATCCTTATAACCATTTCTCTGAATTCTTTTTGTGACAAATTACTTGTTTCCATTTAATTTCTGTATTGGGTGCATATATGTTTACAAGGGTTATAGCCTCTTGTTGTATCAATCACTTTAATCTTTTGAAGTGGCCTTCCATATCTCTTGTTATATGAGCATCCTTATAACCATTTCTCTGAATTCTTTTTGTGACAAATTACTTGTTTCCATTTAATTTACCTCCGTTTCTGGTAATTCCTCCTTTTCTTTCATTTGGAAGTTGTTCTTTGCCTCCCCATTTTTGCTATACTTTTGCATTTGTTTCTATGTATTAGATAAAACTGTTATGTCACCCAGATTTTGGGGGTTGGTCTTATGTAACAGATGTTTTGTGGTACCCAGTGGTGCAGTCTCATAGGTCTCCTGGGCTGGGTGTTCTAGGGAGCCCCCATACTTGAGATATTTGGGTTCTCTTGATGTAGTTGGGTCTTGAATGTTTTGTGGTACCCAGTGGTGCAGTCTTATAGGTCTCCTGGGCTGGGTGTTCTAGGGAGCCCCCATACTTGAGATATTTGGGTTCTCTTGATGTAGTTGGGTCTTGAATGTTTTGTGGTACCCAGTGGTGCAGTCTCATAGGTCTCCTGGGCTGGGTGTTCTAGGGAGATATTTGGGTTCTCTTGATGTAGTTGGGTCTTGAATGTTATTGTCCCATTCATGGATGGAGTCTCCTCTCAGGGTGCCTAATTATGGGGCTTGCTCCCTTACCACATTATGCCAGCCATTGTGGAGGTGCTGACTAACCAGATAGCACAATATATAAGACAAGACACGACACAGGGGGAACAGAACAGGAATGTACATGAGACCCCTATAACCCAAACAAAAGTGATCACCAAAGTAAAGAGACTTAGGAAAGAAAAAAGAGAGCAAGAATGATAGGGAAAAATAGAAAGAAAAAATATGGGGAGAAAACACAATAAAAGTAACAAATAAACCAAGAAGCACAAGCAAAAAACACCCAACAAGGGGAGGGGGGCAGAATCTGTAGATGCAGAGCTTAAATAAAGAAGAAAAGGTTAAGAAATTGGAGAAATAGAGGAAGGACCATGGTTTAGAATAGAGGAGGGAGGGGAAAAAAGTGAGAAGACAATAAAATTTTTTTGAGGAGAATAGAGGAGAGAGCAGATAGACCTAAATTTAGGAATA
>NW_006287066.1:896355-914346 GCF_000327345.1 Myotis davidii | reverse complement strand
TGAGATATTTGGGTTCTCTTGATGTAGTTGGGTCTTGAATGTTTTGTGGTACCCAGTGGTGCAGTCTTATAGGTCTCCTGGGCTGGGTGTTCTAGGGAGATATTTGGGTTCTCTTGATGTAGTTGGGTCTTGAATGTTATTGTCCCATTCATGGATGGAGTCTCCTCTCAGGGTGCCTAATTATGGGGCTTGCTCCCTTACCACATTATGCCAGCCATTGTGGAGGTGCTGACTAACCAGATAGCACAATATATAAGACAAGACACGACACAGGGGGAACAGAACAGGAATGTACATGAGACCCCTATAACCCAAACAAAAGTGATCACCAAAGTAAAGAGACTTAGGAAAGAAAAAAGAGAGCAAGAATGATAGGGAAAAATAGAAAGAAAAAATATGGGGAGAAAACACAATAAAAGTAACAAATAAACCAAGAAGCACAAGCAAAAAACACCCAACAAGGGGAGGGGGGCAGAATCTGTAGATGCAGAGCTTAAATAAAGAAGAAAAGGTTAAGAAATTGGAGAAATAGAGGAAGGACCATGGTTTAGAATAGAGGAGGGAGGGGAAAAAAGTGAGAAGACAATAAAATTTTTTTGAGGAGAATAGAGGAGAGAGCAGATAGACCTAAATTTAGGAAGTGAAACAAGTTAAAAAATTAGGAGAAGAAGAAAAGAGCAAGAGAATAGAGAAAAAAATTGAGTAGTAAAAAAAAGAAAAGAGAAGGGTAAATTGAGTAGGAGCAGGGAGAAGAAATTAGGTATATGAATAAACCAACAGAGACTAGAATAATAACAAATCAATAAAGCAGATAGATAAAGATCAATTTTTTAATATAGGAAAAAGAAATGAAAGGGGAAAGCCAAAAAGGAAAAAGGAGAAGAAAAACAGGAGGGGAAAAAAGAGAAGAAAAAAAGAAAAAGGTGCAAAAATAAAAAATAAAAAAGTGAAGTGCTGTTCACTTTAGCCAATTTTTAATGCCCCATGAGAGCTGGCTTAGGACCCTACTCTTCTGTTCTTTCTGTCAATTCTGGGCTTCCTGTTAGGTACTTAGGTGCTAACCACTGTCCGGCACTGTCTTTTGGCTTTTGGCACCCTGCTTGCAGCTTCAAGTGATCCACTGGTCCACTGCTTGTGTCTGTCTCCACAGGCCTTGGCCGCAAGCAGGAGGGGCCAATCTGCCCTCTTTTCCTGTCCACCAGCTGTCAATCTTAATCACTCAAAAGTTTGTTTCTGACAGGTGTTTAAGTGGGGTTGGTGCTAGTTTGCTTTCAGGGAATAGGATGGGTGTGTTTTCCTGTCCCCGACCTACTCCCCTGTGAGTGGCCCAAAATATTACTCTGCCTTATTACTCTGACTGGACAGAAATCCTTGTCTGGAGACCAATGGGATCAGCTGGGACCCTGGAGTTTTTATCAGTCTGGTTCCCAGAGTAGTGGAGCAGATGGCCCCTCTTCCAATCCAGTCACTGAGGGCTCCTTGAGACTGTTCAGCCCTGTAAGCTTGGCCTCTGCCTTTGTTTCCTCTGTACAGCTCAGAATGCAGGCTGTATCACCTGTCCTGAGGCTACTGGGTGGGGCTAGCTTCTCTGTGGAGAAATGGCCGTTTAGGTTTGGAAGCCTAAGAACATTCCAATGCAGGATTCCTGTCCATGGCTCCCTGCCCTGCTTCCATCCCCACCTCTCCTCAGGCACCTCAAGTCTGAACCCCGCCCCGCTCCCCACCCCTGCAAAGCCTCCCATGAGTGTTTGCAATAGAAAAGTCCTGTGTTCTGGGTTTAGGAAATCAAAAACGACAACGAAACTACGGCTTTCTCTCCCCCCAGCACCTTGCTGTCTTCCCCTCACAGCACCACCTTTCGCAGGGGCCTGCCTTTCGAGGCAGCCTTTCTTGGCTGTGGCCTCAGGTACAGACTCCCCAGGAGCCAGGAGTCCTGCGGCTTTTCCTATTCACGGTTGGATGTTATGCCGGCCGCCATGGGATGCAGCTCTGATGCTCAGCCTGGGCCAGGCTTCTATTTTTCTGAGGGAACAGATTTTCCCATAACACAGCTTCCTCCTCTTCCTTCAGCCCGCCAGCCTGCCACCCCTCTCGCAACCTCGCAGCCCTTCCTACCTGTCTCTGGGTGTTTTCTGTCCTTCCTTGTTTTCTGTCTCTCCTCAGCTGGGCCTCAGTTGTTAATTCTGGGTGGATGTTCTCCAATTTAGTTGTATTTCCAGTCTGGCCGTGGGAATGAGGTGCACGACAGGTCTGCCTATTCGCCCACCATTTTCTCCTCCCATTCCACTGCTTTTTATATTCCAGCATTGGGTAAAAGGCAATTGATTATGACTTTGGTTTCTGGGAGATGAAGAAAAATGGCTAATCTGGGAAAGATCCAAATCTTCAAATGCATGCTCCACTTCCCATGGCTTCCCAGTGAACCCGAGAAAAAATTTGCCTCATGTCCTCACTCAGATCTCATCAGAACTGGGACCTGGTAAAAAGTCTTTCCCCAAAGCCCTGCAGAACCAGAACAAGGGAAAAGATAATCTACTACATTAGTTTTGATAAACATCTATGTCTGAAGAGCCTGGGTAATTCATTCAACAAACATTTTCTGTGTGCCTTCTCTATGCCATGCACATTGGCTGGCATCAGGCAGTTCAACTATTCTTTTGATGCGGAGAAATCCTCTAAACAGCCCCATTCAAGACAGGAGAAATCCCAGAGAGCAGTCTCTGAGGAAGTGGCTTGGCTTCTCTGAGTACCCAGAAATCTCTGGCATTCACTCTTTGAGGGAGGGGGAAGTGAGGCTTCCTCAGAGAGCAAGAAACCATGAGGCTGCAGCTTCCCAGGAACAGGCAGAAGTGCACAAACTCAAATGGATTAGGAGTGTAAATTAAGAGTTTGACTTGCCTAGCACAGGACAATAAAGTCTGCACACACTCAGTTCTGTATTGAACCTGAGGCAGAGTGATTAATTCATTATTCACTTTCCAGCCTGGAAGGGAAGGCATGTATACCCAGGGCCAGCATGGATGAGCACAGTCATAAATCACGCCATTTACAAGCCTAGCAATGAGAAAATCAGCTGGCTGCAGGAGGATGCTCTGCAGGCAGCAACAGTGGCTGAAGAACTGACCTGTCACAGCGGGTCAGTCTGCTCTCTGGAGGCATCTCAGTTGGCCAGTCATGCAGCCTCCTAGCCAAGGCGGCCAGCCTCTCGACCACCCAGCTTGGCACTTCCTGGCCAGACCACAGAGAAACAAACTACTCCACCCAGGAGGAGGCTTCTTTGACCTGAGGTGGCCTCTCCAAAGTGCACAGAATACTAGGAATAGCATTAGAGTCTTTCCAAAAGGCCTCTTACGGTCCAATTGGGGTAAATTACTACCTGCTCCCTTCCCTGGGATGTTCTGGGTTCCAGGTCTTTCTGGCTCAGCCAGAGGGCCGGGTTTGTGTCTGCTCAGCCTACTCCATCTAATGAGCCTGGTCATCATTAGCTGCCAACTGTGAGCCATGGCCTTAACACTCCCATCTCTGCTGTCTTCAGGGCAGAGCCCCCTGCGTCCGGAGTTCTATTTAGATTGAAAGGACCATCCAGCACAGCACATCCTGTCAGGTGGCTTTTTAACTCCTATTAGAATACAATGTAGTTCTTCAAATATTTGACAATTCTTTCTCTTCCAGGTAAAACTGCCTCAGTTTCCTCAGCTATTCCTCATATTCAAAAATTCCAGACCTCTCCATGTTCTGAGATTGTTATTGATTATTTTCCACTATGTATTTCCTCTTAAATCTCCGAACTCCCACAACCTCTGTGTTCTTATCATCAGAGTAACAATAACATAAAGACTATTATGTACCAGGGGTTTTAGACATATTATCTTATTCAACTCCGACCTGGTGAAGTAGTTATTAATTTTAATTTATAGATGAGGAAACTGAGGCCTGAAGAAGTAAAACAGTTTTTCAGGATTCAACCCTTAGTTGGTCTGACTCCAGAGACTGTGCTTCTGACCTTTTTGACATGCCATCTTGCTCCCCCAGAGGCTAGTGGGTTTATTAGCTAAAATGCTAGAGACATCTGTTTCGGGGCCTGCCAAACTTGAGGGCTTTCTTCCTCAAAGCCAAGATGAGCTTTCAGACTGGCTAATTCATACCAAATGTAGCATCAAAAAAGAAAGAGAGAAAAGAAAATAATAAAAGCATTATCCACACAGCTGTTCACTCTATGCTTGAGCTGAGCAACTCTTCCAGAAAAGGGAGCAGGAGTATTTATTTCTCTCCTTCTTCTTTCTAGAACAGATATTATGACCCAGGATGCAATCTGTTTATTCCTCTCTTCTATCTTATGTGAGACACAAAGTAGCACAGTTATCCCTAGTCTATTTATGGAGCAAACAAGAAGCAAACAGGATTCCTTAACCAAAGGGTCTCTCACCAAGGGATGAATGGCTAATGCTTATTCTCATCAGGGCTCCCAGACAGATACCTTACAGAAAAGAGCACGGTGACTCAGCCCACCTTGTTCAAGAACAATGGGCATAATATATTAATATCTTCCCTTCCCCTAATCAGAGGGAAAGAAGTAACATGGCCAGAACTAGGAGCCCAGGCTCAGTTGGGACTTTTACCAAGCATTACCCATAGCAACATTATGAGACACGGAGTTTGGTGGGTTCACACTCTCATTGTGGATTCTTGTCCTTTGAAGTTTGAAGAATAAAATTCACAGACTAAAAGATTTTTAGGCAAAAGTGTAGAAATTTATCATAAGCGTTTACAAACTCCCCCGGGGAGGGGTCCCTAGATGGGAAAATCCTGCAGTGGATGACCTTCTACCCACCCTGGCAAATGGCCATCTGACCGTGGAACTGTCAGTCCCAGAGGAAGCGCATCTTGATCTTCGCCCTGGTCTACTGCTTTGCCACTTTCATTGCATTGATATTTTCGACTGTGGACATCATGGGAGAGGATGAGAATGGACACTCAGAAAAAAAAATTGTCAGTAAGAGTTTACAAAATCCACTGCTAATGTTGCCAGGAAGAGGCCACATTGAGTGACTGACCTAAAAATAAGATTAAAAGTTATTAAGAAGTATGAAAGTGGAAATCAGTGATGGTTATTATTCACCAGTGAGGTATGTCCCATCCCACCACAGCTACGATCTTGAACAAAAGCACAAAGTGACGGAAGCTGTTAAAGGATCTGCTTCATTAAATCAACCGGACGAACAAAAGTTTGAAGAGGGCCTATATCAGACATAGAGAAGCTTCTAATGATTAGGTTAAAAACCAGACACAGAATTGCATTCCTCTCAATATCAAGAAGATTATGATCAAGACAAAAAGTTTGTTTGCAATGTTGAAAGAAAAGGCTGGACCCAACTACATGTTGATTTTATTGCTACCTCAGGGTGGTTAAAGAATTCAAAAAATGTTAGTCATTAATAATGTGAAAGTGAGTGGTGAATCTGTGAGTGCTAATGTGAAGGCAGCTGGAGTTTTCAGAAACTCTAGATAAACTGATTGTTGAGGAAAATTACTTAGCAGAGGAAATATTCCATATGAAACCTTCCTATTCTGGAAATGGATGCCTGAAAAGACTTTCATCTGTAAGGAGGCTAAGTCAATGCCAGGCTTCAAGGCTTTTAAGGATAGAATAATTGTCTTGCTTGGAGGCAATATTGAGGGCTTCAAATTAAAACCCTTCATGATTCCTAGAAATGGAATTAGTAAGTCAGAGGTCATGTGCATTTTAAGCTTGGATAGATAGTACACATTGTATTCCAAAGGGTCTGTATCATTGAAATGTAATATTACTTGTTTTCTTTACTCTTGCTAAACATTGTATATTATCAAATTCTTTACCTTTGCCAATCTGATAAGGAAAAAGTGATATTTTATTTTATTTTTTTAAATTATGAATAAGGTTGAAAATCTTTACCCATGTTTATGAGCCATGTCTACTTTTTTATTTGTGACTTGGGTGTTCAAATTCTTAGTATAAAATAGTTAGAAAAACTGTGGCTTGATAGAGGATCCAGTAAAACAGGGGTGGGGAACATCCAGCCCGCAGGCCGAATAAGGCCCGCACAATCATTTGGTCTGGCCCTGCCACGGCGTTAGGGGTGAGTTAATCAAATGTTTGACCACGTACAGCAGGCTAATTTTTAAGCCAATAATTTCGTATGGCTCGTGAATGGTCTTATAGATACCCAACGGCCGTTGGCAGAAAAAAGGTTCCCCACCCCTACAGTAAAACATAGCAAAATATCTGAGACCAATAAAATAATCTTTATAATAATATTAATACTAACACAATAAATGACATCGTACAGAGCAAATCTATTTTATCAGCGAGGCATGATGAGATTCTTGAGCCTTTCTTGTCCATTGAATTACAAAAATATCAAGTTGTAGGAGCTATTCACAGGTAATTATTAATGTGTTTTAATTTTATAGAACATTGGAAGTTAATTATTTATGCATCTATAAGGTGAACTTCCATTGAAATCTCTTTGTTTCAATAATTGACACTACATAAGAAAAAGCAAGCCTGTACTGTTTTTGTTTGTGTGTTTTTTTAAAAGAATAAAACCAGAGTGAACTTTTTGTTCAGATTCGTGTAAATACATACTGGTTTCTCTAGGGCATCTACCTATGAGTAGAACTTTATTAGAAATTGCCAAGTGATTTACTGTATCTTAAAAATAACTTACAGAAATGTGAAATCAACATAGAAATGTCTTAAAATTGGCTTACTAATTAATAAAATATTTTTAAAAGGTAAAACAGGAGGAGTCATCCAGCATTTTAAATGCTTTATATAGTTGGAGTGATTTTTATCCTTAAGAGCCACAAATGTACTCTTAAGATATGTTTTCAGAAGTTGGGGCTCTAAGTAAATTGACTTTAGGCAAATTGCCCAAAGGCTCAATATAGACTCCTGTCAGGACAAGTCTCCCCCATTCTGAACTAGTGTAACTGAATTTTTAAACAACACAGATTTGACATTCATTCCTGTGAGATTTTGCACTGGTGGGAAGTACATATGTTTTTGTACATGGACATATGGGATTAGGATGTTGGAACAAGTAGACACTTAATGGAAAGAGGGAAAGGAATTTCGGCTCTCTTCACAGAGCTCTGGGGATACTGATAATGGGCCCTGAGGTGGCAGGATGCCTTGGGAAGGGACCTAGGCCTGGGAAGATCTTGAGGAACTCAAGGGCCGCAGTGGGGTTTGCCTCACAATTTTGGGACCTGTTTGTGGGGAGGAGCTGGGGTGTCATTACAGTTAATGGGAATAAGATAGAGGCTGACCCTGGGATAGAGAATGATGTAACCAAGGGGACCCGCATTGCCAGTGGGCTGTGCAAGTTGGCATTTGTCTGAGAGTGAAAGACTGCAATTGAATCAGACTTAAGCAGTCCTTGTCATGATTGCAGATTTTTCAAACTGCATTGCCAAAATGTGTCAGCAGATATGACTGCAAGTTTTAAAAAATTTCATGTGTTCACTATCTCTTCTGCCTGAGTGTCTTCCACACTTTTTGATAAAATTGGCTTCAGTGTCATCTTTCAAGTTATCAATAAAATATATTAACCTGGACAGAACCAGAACAAAGCCCACTGGAATGCCACCACAGACTTGCCTCCAGGGTGACAAGAATTCATTAGTCAACACTCCCAGAGAATGATTGTCTAACCCAGTGGTTGGCAAACTGCGGCTCGGCAAACTGCGGCTCGCAAGCCACATGCGGCTCTTTGGCCCCTTGAGTGTTGACTCTTCCACAAAATACCGACTTCTGCACATGGGCCACGAAGTTTCAATCACACTGTACATGAGCGCCCGCACGTGGTATTTTGTGGCTAGTGAGCCATGGTTTGCCGACCACTGGTCTAACCAACTACAAATCTACCTCCTAATCCCCACTGACACAGTTCCACCTTTGCACAAGAGAATCATGAGGGATTTAGAATAGACCTCACAGAAATAAGACACAAGCCAATGACATCCTCCCAATCCACTAAGCTAATAATTCATACAACACAGAAATGAGATTAGATTTCTTTTTAGTGAGTCAGCACTAGTTCCTGGCAAACATCACTTTCTTCGTAAAATATTCAGAAAACCATCTGTTTAATAATCCCAGCTATATTGTTGTTGGTACTGGTGGTACTTGTCAATCAAGTTATAAATTTCATCTATGCCCTCATTTTAAAATCAGGATTACATTTTCTATTTTCATTCTTTTGGCTACTATTATTTTCTAGACTATCTCAAAGATTTTACAGGTGACTCTTATGGTCATCTGGGAGGTCATTTGTTTGGACTGGCTGACTTAAACTCATTTAAGCAAGCTAGGTAGTGTATTTGGTATAAATGACTTTTTGAAGTGTAAGGAAAACAACTTTATTTTGTCTTCATTTGTTCCTTAAAATTAATTCAGTGAGGGATAGCCTTCTGCTGTTGGTGGATGAAAATTCATCACTCACATAACTTTCTGATCACTCGTGAGAAATAAAAGTTCTATAATCAATTTCAGTCACCAAGTACAGTGTTCATTTAGATATTCAAAATCTACTCCTATATAATGAACAATACTGTAAGCTTTGATTAATGTTAAATCTTCCTCATCACTCAGGGCTGAGGCAGTCAGGAAGCTCACAGCAGGTGAAAGCCTTTGCTGGGTTTTCTTTTTTTCTTTTTTTAAATTTTTTCTCCTCCTCCCTCAGCTTGCAAACCTGGAATCTGACTACTCTGGTGTGGGGTGGTACTGAGAAGTCACAGCAGAAAAGCTCCTTTTTGGTACTTTTGTAGGGTCTTCACTTTCTAGGCCCAGCAAGTTTTTCAAGCTTTCTTATTTTTTAGATTTTTTAGGCAGGAGTCAGGCCCCACTTTCCCATGTCCCATCTTCAGCCTCAGATTCCAAACTTCTCTCCTTTGAACTCTCTCTCTCTCTCTTTCTCTCTCTCAATGAGAAATACCTCAGCACAAAAACCATTCTCTCTAAAGACCTCTTTATCCCAAATCCTCTCCCATCCATACTCCCCTGACCCTCAATGCTCTCCTCTTGTTACATACCATCTTCCTTAAGCATAGGTATTTTCCTCCTTTTTGAAACATGTGCTTTTAAAGACCACAACCATCAAGCTCTTCAATTAATTTATAAGAAATAATATAACGGTACACAGATCTCAATACTCATATTCTTCTTATTACTTGCTAATGGCAAAACTAAAATAGAAGAGGGGAAGAGAGAAGCAGGGGAAAGAATCTAGCATTTATTGAACATTTACTACATGCTCATCACCTTATACTTATTATCTATACTAATAAAAGAGTGATATGCTAATTAGATCAGATAGACTGGACATCTTCCGGACATCCTTTCAAACGTCCTTCTGGACAAAGCCATGGTGGTGGGGGCCAAGGCAGAGGCAGTTAGGGGCAATCAGACCGTCAGGGGAGAGCAATTAGGGGCGATCAGGCAGGCAGGCAGAGAGGTTAAGGGCGGTCAGGCAGGCAGGCAGAGGAGGTTAGGGGTGATCAGGCAGGCAGGCAGAGCGGTTAGGGGAGGCCAAGTGGTTAGGGGCGATCAGGAAAGTGGGCAGGTGGGCAGGTGGGCAGTTAGGAGTCAGCGGTCCTGGATTGCGAGAGGGATGTCCAACTGCCTGATCCTGCATCTGGCCTAAACTGGCAGTCGGACACCCCCTGAGGGGTCCCAGATTGGAGAGGGTGCAGGACAGGTTGAGGGACCCCCACCTTCCCCCATGCAAGAATTTCATGCACCAGGCCTCTAATCTACATATATATATAAAAGTCTAAGCGCCCTCTGCGGGGGTGATCAATCACAGGGCTTCCGGATTGCAAGAGGGTGCAGGCTGGGCTGAGAGACTACCCCTCCCCCCTGAGTGCAAGAATTTCATACACCAGGCCTCTAGTCTTATTAAATAATCAGGATAGCCATGAAATAGATGAGGAAACTCAGGTATAGAGAAATGAAGTCACTTGTCTAATGTTCATGGCTAGGCTAGCCTGGTATGTGCTTTTTCTAATAGATCTTTGAATTCCAAATTACTGTCATAAAATAAAGTGGTGAGCTTGGTAAAATAGCAAATAGATTCAATTATTTTTACAAACAAATAAACAAAAAAACTGTCTCTCTGATAGGGGATACAAAGAAGAAAATAAAAACTGCCAGCTATAAATACCTAAAGAGTTGATATATTATTTTTTAATATTTTACTTAGAAATATGCATGTAATAATTTTATAAAATTAAAATAATACTATATAGACACTTCTGAATCCCAATCTTAAACTTACTATATTATGTACATTTCTCATTGTGAATAAAATTCTTTGAAAATCACTGTTAATGGCTTCATATGAGGCTAAATGTATGGGTACACCATGATTTATTTAATCTCATTTTGATTTTTATTGAATCCTGAGGTTGTTTCCATTTTGTAGCATTTTGGCTAATATCATAATGTACACTATTGTGTATAAATCTGCATGTGAATTTCTTGCAATTATTAGAAAAGGAGTTACTGGATCAAAAGGTCTGGACTTTTTAAAGGCTGGATGCAAATTGACATACTGCTTTTTAGAAAGGTTTGTAAGAGGTGGGCTTATCTTAATGGACAGTGCCATCATCACACTCCATCAGTCTAGCCTGACCGGTGTGGCTCCATTGGTTGAGCATCATCCCATGCATCAAAAGTTCACTGGTTCAATTCCTGGTCAGGGCACAGGCCTGGGTTATGGACTCCATCTATGTTTCTCTCTAATTGATGTTTTTATCTCTGTCCCTCTCCTTCTCCCTTCCTCTCTCTTTAAAATTAATAAAGACCCATTTCCACACTAGGGCCAGCTCACAGAACCAGAACATTTATGTGGGTGAGCAGGTCATCCTCTCCTTTGGACAATGTCAGAGACACAGAACAAGAGTGTTTTTGGCTCCAGAAACCATAATCTCCAAACTAGGAATCTGTTTGGAGGGAGTACATTTGCATATTTATAGTTTGGGTTCTCCTGGAAGGCCGAATATCTTTCTGTATTCTCCTGGGATACAGCCCCATTTGGTGCATTGCCACCTGCGTCAGCCAGGTGGGCTCTAGAGTCACAGGGCAGGCCAGCTTTGTTTGCTTAGTTACATTCTGATCACACCTTCCTGCACAGAAATCCAGGGCTCCATGGATTCCCCCTAGAATCCCCAGCAAGAAGCTGATAAACACATCTTGAGGTGGGTTTGCTTTGCACCTATTACCTGTTGAATTGTCCTAGTTTTGCTTTCAAGTAATGACCTTTATCTAGAGCTTGTTGCAAATCCTGCCCATTTTCTACCCCAGGCCCACACTTTTAAGACAGAAAAGCAACATACAGCAATATTAAAAATACATTTAAATAACAATATTTTAATAACCTTTTTGTTCACATATTTAAAGCAGAAAACTTCGAAAATGCAGGGAAGCAGGAAGAATGCAGTGACCAGCATGGACCAGATGGAGAAAGTACACGTCTCGGTGGACATCTGTGAGGGTCAGCGGGGGTGACGTTCAGCTTAGCAGATGTCGGGCGGACACACCACAAAGACTGGGAACCAGTCTGAACTCTTCCACTTGATGCTATGTAAGCTCAAGAACTTAGTTCCAACCCCAGGGAGAAGGACAGAGGGAAACTCCTGAAATGATTGAGATGAAAGTTATAAGAGCAGTAGAATGATGCTTGATTCAGAATTTAAGTTCTTGTGTAAGAAAACTAAGAACAGCAGAGTTGTTTTGTATTGGCTTTCTAGCTCCCGTTGGCTTCTGACCTCCAACTTCAGTGCACCCACCACCTGGCACTTTGCCAGTGCCTGGGTCAGGTTCTATCCTGGTACCAAGAGGGTCTGAAGAACAGAACTATAATCCTTTAGGCTCCCTATGGGAGCTAGCCCTGCAGGTCACCATGGAAACTGAAGATACTATGAATGTTCCTGGAGGGCTCAACTGGAGGTTGTTCCCAGATGAAGGCAAGGGAAAGCCCCTCTTACCATGGTGTAACCCTGCCTATCACCCTCCACCTATGAGGACTTTCTTCCCTTCATTCTCCTCATTGGAATTGAGGGACTAGATCTTGGAAAGCAGCAGGTGGGCTTCTGACCTCCAAAACAAGACACATGACATAATAAACAGCCCCACAGGGCCATGATCCCTGGTAGGAGTGCACCAGGAGGAAAGGATTGAAACCTCAGTGATGAGAGAGAATCACTGATTGGCTGCCTCCCACAACCCGACCATATGCTCTTGACCGGAATCAAACCTGAGACCCCACAGTCCACAGGCCAACACTCTAAACACTGAGCCAAACAGGCTAGGGCCTGCTCTTTATTCCAGACAGGCACCATACCAATAATCTCTTGCACTTCTCACTATTGATGTCTGTTTCCTGGAGGACCTAACAGGATGCCTCTGTGTTTCTAAACATGTTATAAGAGATTTTGGATTTGGATTCTTGACATAAAAATACCCTCCCTCAACCTCCTGCAGGGAATTATTATCCCAATAACCCCTAAGTGGTCTCACAAACAAAATGAAATGCTTTTTTCTACCAGGATTTTCCTCTTCTGTTGTTGCCTGAAATTTGTTTCCTTTAAGCCCAACTCCCCATATCCTCCCTACCCCCCAAGAATCCCCAGCAAGAAGCTGATAAACACATCTTGAGATGGGTTTGCTTTGCACCTATTACCTGTTGAATTGTCCTAGTTTTGCTTTCAAGTAATGACCTTTATCTAGACCATGCTGATTCAGTTGGGCCAACAGTGTCCAGGTCAGTGTCCATGATCAATGTTACTTCTAGAATGAGAAAGGCCAGCCAAGAAAAGTGAAGACCTAACAGCCATGGATTCTTGCATGCCTCAAAGCAGTGCGTGAAATGGCTACAGAAAATGCCTTGACGCCACGGGTGCTGATGCCAGGGTGTGCTTTGAGTTTTGCCCACCTTCAAGCCTAGTCAATACTTCCCAGATCAGACCTGCTCTTCCCAGGTCACAAGTCTTAGCTTCCCTTTGGCGCCCTATGAAACACCCCACAGAGTCTCTTACAGAGTCTGTGGTAGACACATGCCACAGCTCGGGAGGCCACACAGAACTGCTAGAAGATGGCCCCCAGTCATCCTCAGAACTTTGGCCTTAAATAGCCTAGGGATCATAGAGTCAGTACAACCTGAGAAATGAAGAGAGATAGACACAGAAGTGGGGCAGGGCACTCACAGCACCTTTGAAGGGGGCCCGCAAGGGTTAAAAGGATCGAGTCACACACAACTGAATTTGTAACCAAGGTGATTGGGAAACAAAGAGCACCTAACAGCCACCTCCCCTCCCAGAAGGCTGCTGTCCGGCTGTGGGTGGAGAAGCGGTTGCCTCCCTGGTTCTTTGACACAGGGCCTGGCTGTCACAGTGATGTGTTCATTGGATCTGCCCATGATTTGGGGCGTGTCCCTGGGTGCCCAGCCTTCAGGATGTTTCTCCAGCCCACACAGAGAATCTGTGAACTACTCAGTGTCTTTTTTAAGAGACTCCTTTCGGTTAAAATCAGCCAGAATTTGTCTGCTACTTGCTGAGGACCTTGGCAGATATGCATATGTAACGCATAGTATTTTTGTCTCTGTTAAACTAGCACAGAGAAAGCCATATTAACAATGAAGTTTTACATGGTTGTTAACACAGGTTGCCTGGGATAAGGGTGAGGTGAAGGTAAGGGGGGAAGAAAAGAAAGGAGGCAAGCCAAAACAGAGCAAGGAAAAAGTAAGACTGCACAAAGGAAAGGCTCAGCATGTATTATGATATGATCGTGTGCATGCATCCACATATTCAGGACGTTCACATGCCAGCACTATCTCAGATCCGCTGAAATAGAAGTTTCCCAGGGTTACACTGGGCTTGAGTATTTTTACAGCTTCTCAGGAGAGACTGACGAGGGGACAATTGTTAAGTGTCCGTTTACCAGAGTGAGCCTGGACCACCTGCATCACCATTGGCCAGAAATTTGTTTAAAAATTCACGTTCTGGACTCCACTGCAGACCTCCTGAATCAGAATCTGAGTGGGGCATATTTTCTGCCCAGAGGGAGGGAGCTCAGTGTCTGGCGGGCATGGGACCAAATTCCTGGGCCTGGAGCCACTACAGGACCCCTCGGGGCTCCGCCAGGGCAGGTGCAGTGGGCCCATCTTTTCAAAGGTCTGCTTTAAAAATCTTCAGGGACGGTTTCACACAGTAGTCCCACTTCTCGAAACTTATCTGAAGGAAATACAATGTCAAAGGATGTATGAGGAAGGATGATCTGAAGGAAATACAATGTCAAAGGATGTATGAGGAAGGATGTTCATCACAACCCTTATTTATATTAATGAGCACTTGGAAACAGCCCAACTATCAATCAATAGGGGAGTAATTAAAACAACTATGACACTTCTGTACAATGGGAAGCGATGGAGCCATTAAAATTGTGACATAGATGTCTATGTGCAGAAATGGAAACATGTCTACAATATATGTTAAGTGGGGGAAAATCAGATGGCAGGGATATCTCACATGCAACAGCTGGCATTTACATGCATGACATAACTATGTGTCATGTATAATTTTAGGACACTTTCTTTCTTATTCACCCAAGCAAACAGATTGAATACTATTAGGGAGGGCCTTCAACCCATTCTATTTTATTTTTCACAGACACACATACACATATTTACTTTTATTAGAAAAAAATTCAAAAAAATAAAAATAGAGTGAGACCGTATGTAACTAAAAACCTGCACAACAAAGGAAACCATGAACAAAATGAAAAGGCAACCTATTGAATGAGAGAAAATATTTGCATATCTGTAAAGGGTTTAATATACAAAATATGGAAAGAACCTCATGCAACTTAATAGCAAAAGACAAACAATCTGATTTTAAAATGGGCAGAGGAACTGAATAAACATTTTCACAAAGAAGACATACAAATGTAAAGTGCCCAACATCATCACTCATCATCAGGAACATGCAAATCAAAACCACAGTGAGCTATCACCTCACACCTGCTGGCATTGCTGCTGATATGCTAGCTTCAACAGTTTTGTCATATTTTTTTTGTATTTTAGGTATATCTTTTAGAAATATAATATTTGTCTTTATGGCTTATTTTATTTGGTCTTTTTGTATTGGGGGTTATATCTTTTTAATTTAGGCAAGTTTATATTTTTGTCCTAATAGTTATCTTTATATTCATTCTAAAATTTATACCCCTTCAGGGGTGGGCAAACTTTTTGACTCGAGGGCCACAATGGGTTCTTAAACTGGACCGGAGGGCTGGAACAAAAGCATGGATGGAGTGTGTGTGTGAACTAATATAAATTCAAAGTAAACATCATTACATAAAAGGGTACGGTCTTTTTTTTTTTTTAGTTTTATTCATTTCAAACGGGCCGTAGTTTGCCCATGGCTGCCCTAGTCTCTTCTTTTTCAGAATACTGTTTATTAGTTCCCCCTCCCCATGTGCAATCTTTTCTTTTTAATATGTTTTTATTGATTTCAGAGAGAAGAAGGGGGAGGGAGAGAGGGATAGAAACATCAATGATGAGAGAGAATCATTGATCGGCTGCATCCTGCACACACACCCTCCCCCCTCACCCCCCCACCCACCCCCGGGGGATTGAGCCTGTAACCTGGGCATGTGCCATGACCAGGAATCAAACCATGGCCTCTTGATTCATGGGTCAATGCTCAACCACTGAGCCTTACCAGCTGGGCTCCCTATGTGCAATCTTGAAATTATCTAGTAACTTCCTCTTTTTCCTCCACACCATCTCCACAGCGTCTAATTTGAGGTTATATCCTCTTATTTTAAGTTAAAACCTACAAAGCAATTTGAAAGCTTGTTGAACTTTTGATATACTTTCTGCATTTTCCCCTCCATTTTTGGTAGTTACACTCTATTTAAATTACCAGGACACAAAGCCATCAATACTGTTTTTCTCTTCCTAAGAACTGTCATTTAGTCTTAATTCTACAGGAAAATATATTTGTAATGCTCATGACCAGTCTGTTTGTGGTACCTCTCTAGTTATTTGTTTTTTTGAAACTCATTCTCTAGTAGACACCTCAGAAAGGACTCAGGGGACAATATCCCTTGAATTTTGTGTGTGTTCTCAACAGATGTCTGTGTCTTCATATTTAAAGGTCAGTTTGGTTGCTATAAAAACTTTACCTCAAGTTTCTTTCCTTGAGTAGTTTATGTGGCTTCATTGTCCTCTGGCATAACATGCTGGATCTGAAGTCTGATGACAATCTGATTTTTTTCCCTAAGTGACTTGCTCTCTTTTGCAATTTTTTCTTTGAAGTCCAGTAATTTTATTAGAATGTTGGCTATTGTAGGTTGATTTTCCAAGATATGAGATTCACCTTTCACTATGAAGTTTCAAGTCTGTTTTATTTTTTTTAATTTAAAATTTAAATATTTTTTATATTTGTTTTGCATGTTGTTTTGGTTTTCATCTTCAGGATTTCCAATCCACATGCATTGGGTCATCTTTGCCTAATGCATGCATATGTGCACGTCTCTGTGTGTGCCATTTTCTCTTAAATTATTTTTCACTTTCTTTATTTCTTTTTAGTTAAAAAATTTTTATTCTTTGCAACTGGTGTTCATTCATATTTAGGTTCTGTGGTGGTTTTAAAACATGGCCACAGAAAGGCATGATAAAACATTTTAAGGTGAGGGAATTGTTCTATATCTTGACCGTGCTGGTCGTTATAAGACTGTATCTAATTATCCAAAGTCATCAAACTGCAAAATAATAATGTGTGAATTTATTGTATGCAAATTACATTTTAATAAAGTTGAAAAAATGGACAAAAACTCTTTAACACGCCTCCTAACAAGAGATGGGATCTATGTCTCTTCCCTTTACATCTGTGTGAGCCTGTGACAGCTTTGACTAACAGAGCACAACAGAAGTGATGTTATGTGACTTCCAAGGCTAGGTCAGCAAAGGCCAAATTGGTCTGCCTTGGTCTTTGGAACACTCACTCTTAGAAATTTGAGCTGCTATGTATAAAGCGCAGCTACCCTGAGAATGATATGCTGGATAGGCCACCTGTCATCATTCCAGTCATCAGTCCTCGCTGAACCTGCTCTCCAGCCATCCAAGCCAAGTGCCAGACTTATAACTGAAGAACCCATCTTGGAAGTCAACCTGCTCCAGCTGTCTCAGTCCAGCTAAGGTCAGAAGCCACGAGCCTGGTACAATTGTTTCATTCCACTAAATTTTGGGGTAATTCATTATGTAGCAGTAGATAGTTGAAACATGTCCCTTCCATTTTAACCTGATTTATAAAATCATGTGTTTTATTTCTTATTCTTTCCTGAGTTCTGTCACTTCTCTTTTCTCAATTACTTAATTTCTAAGTTTTTCTAAGCTTATTAGAATATAATCTTGTTAGAACTGTTCTTTCATAACATGATTTTCCTTAATTTATTTTAGTTCATTTAATATATTAAGCTATAAATTTTACCTGTTTTGGGGCATGTCTTCCTAGCATGCCTTCATTATCTCTAGGGACAGTATTCTGCCCTGTATTTTCTTTTCTCTTAGAATGACTTTGTGTGGGTTTTGCTCATGATTATTTTCTGTCATTCATTTTAATGACAAAATTTTTTGTGCTTTTAGGAGGAGAAGGTAGGCTAGGATAACTTTTCTAGATTCACTACCCTGTAATTCTTCTTCCACTATTTTCACAAAATTATATATATACTAGAGGGCCGGTGCGCAAAAATTTGTGCACTCAGGGGAGTGGGGGGGAGGGAGGTCCCTCAGCCCGGCCTGTGCCCTCTCGAAGTCTGGGACCCCTCGGGAGATAACGACCTGCTGGCTTAGGCCTGCTCCCGGGTGGCAGAGGGCAGGCCCAATCCCTAGGTGCAGACCCTGGTCGGGCTCAGAGCAGGGCTGATTGGGGAGTTGGGGCACCGCC
>NW_006287066.1:891558-895137 GCF_000327345.1 Myotis davidii | reverse complement strand
CGGTGGTTTCCTCCGTCACTGAAGCAAGCAAGCCTTATGTTAGTTTCAAGCTGCCTGGCTGCCAGCCGCCATCTTGGCTGGCAGTTAATTTGCATATCTCGCTGATTAGCCAATGGGAAGGGTAGTGGTCGTATGCCAATTACCATGTTTCTCTTTTATTAGATAGGATATTCTCCAATTATTTTCCCTCCCCAACTCATCCCCCACCTTTCATCCCCCACTGCGATTCTCAATTAAATTCTGATCCCAGTAGGTATTCCCCCTCACTCCACACACAGAACATTATCCTACAACAAAGTTTGATTTATTAGTTTAAAAACATTTAGAAAGCCTAGAGTGTTCCAGCACCTTCCACCTCCCAGGATCTTGTAGTCACATGAAAATTGGAACCCATAAAACTTCCTCCAGCTTTTAGCTGACGTTCTCAGATTGGGCCATCAATATTCCCAAGGCCATTTGTGAATTCTGTTTCTCAGCGCTAACTGGAGCCCATTTCATCTTCTCTCTTCCCCCCACATAATTGCCAAAATCACAGTCTCTCAGCTGTAAGTAGTTTGCACCTACCTGCTCAGACTTTGGAGCTTGTTATGACACCTAGTCACCTAGATTTGTTGTAGATCAGTGGTTCTCAAACTTTAGGATCAGCATCACCAGAATCATCTGGAAGGCTTATTAAAACATATTCAAAGGTCTACCATATGCCCTTACATCTGGCATTTCCAACAAGCTCCCGGGTGATACAGATATTTCTGTTTTGGAGACCTCACTTTTAGAAACATTGTTATTGATGTTTGTGAGCTTTTTGTTTTGTTACCCTCATTGCTTTGTCTATTGTTATGAAGGACATCGAGGAGTTCAAAAATTATGCTGCTGACACTTTGGAAAACAATCTGGCAGTTCCTCAAAAGATTAAACCTAGAGTTACCTTATGACCCAGCAATTTTACTTCTGGGTATACCTAAGAGAAATGAAAACATAAGTCCACACAAAAACTTGTACACAAATGTTTATGGTAGCATTATTCACTATAGCCAAAAGGTGGAAAACCCCAAAAGCCTATTAGCAGAGGAATGGATAAACAAAATGTGAGATTCTATGCAATGGAATATTATTTAGCTTTACAAAGGAAGGAAATTCTGACATATGCTACAACATGGATGAAGCTTGACGACATTATGCTAAGTAAATGACAGATATTATATGATTCCATTTATGTGAAATGTTCAGAATAGACAAATCTCTAGAGACAGGAAGTATATTAGTGGTTGCCTAGGAGTAGGGAGTATGGGAAGAAAGGAGAGTAACTGATAATGGGTACAGTGTTTAATTTGGGAGTATTAAAGTGTTCTAAATTGATTGTGGTGATGGTTGCATGACTGAATATACTCAAAACTACTGAGTCATATAGTATAGTATATGAATTATATCTCAATAGAGCTGTTATTTAAAAAGCAACGATGTTGCCACAACTGCCATCTTCCCACAATCCTCTTATTTAAAAATTATTAATTATTCAAAATTTTGGCACTTCTATTCATTGTAACAAGTTTCATATAAAACTCCTTGCAAATAATCACAACATGGAGTCTAACCAGGGTACTGTGGTTGAAACTGGTGGTTGAGTGCACCCCAAGGAAGGGTTTGTGGCTCCGGAGTGCTGCTCCTGTATAAGCTGTGGTGTTGTAAAGTGGGGTTTGCCATGATAAAGCCATACATCTGGCCTCAGAGCAAAGCCTCTGGGCTCGGGATCCCGGCCCCTTCCTGGCCCGCAGTGTAGCCCTCAGCCTGTTGCTGCCATGAAAGGGAGCATTCACCTTCATTGCTGGCTCTCCTTTCCACTGCAGACTCCTTCCCAGCCCTTCCCTTGGTTGCAAGGGCTGTCAGGGTCACCCTTCCTCTCTCCAAACCCCACCTGCTGCCCCATCAAGAGTCATTCTGCTTTCCATCTTGTCAGACAACAAAGACATTGGAGGAATTTATTTATACCTCTAGCTAGCAAATGAGACAATTCAATGAAAAGCATCCCCAGCTTGCGGGAGCCTCCTCAGGCCTTTGATGGCCTCGTCTGTGTTCTAATTCCCAGCATTTACTCTACATATAAATTTGCCACGGTAAATAGACACCACTCTCCCCAGAAACCCATTTTTTCCTTTGGTTATTTTATTTAAAGGTCTTGTTTTGCTTTTTATTATTATTGTTAAACTGAATTCTTCTCATATCAACTTCTCTTTAATGTACAATGCCAAATGCAGCATGAAGTGTTTTCACATACAATCAACTAGACACCTGTTCTTGAGAATAAGTAAGCTTCTGACATTTTAAAAACACACAAGCTGCTAGAGCCTTTCCTCTGTGGAATGGGAGTGGAGGACTGAGGGAGGAAGATTTGCACAGGCAGAGTGGAAAAGATTTCATAGTCAAGTGACTGTGATTTTCAATTTAGCTGAGATAGTCCTGATTTTTAGCAGGCAGACACTTGAAGGGTTATAATATTCATGGAGGAAGCCTGAGAAAAAAGTCAAAAGGAAGTTTAAAGTATGGCCCCTGTGTTGAGCTCATATTTGGGACCATTGTCCTCTTTCTTTCTCCCTAGGACCTTTGCTGCATTGTGTTCCCTCCAGTTTCTTACAGAATCCCCTCAAAGTCAGCCTCTTTGAAAAGTTTACCAGCACCATGGACAATTCTGTGATGCTATATAGGGGGCCCCAGATATGTCTGTGTTCTAATCCTCAGAATCTGAGAATGTGATCTTATTTGGAAAGCAGGCCTTTACAGATGTTATTTAGGTTAGAATTTTGAGACAAGAAGATCATTCTGGATTATCTGGGTGGATCCTAAATACCATGACAAGTGTCCTTATAACATATACCCAGAAGAGAGAGATGGACAAAGAGGAGGCGATATGACAACAGAGGTAGAGATTGTAATAATATGGCTGCAATCCAAGGAATGCCAAGGATTGCAAGGCAGCCACCAGAAGCTAGAAGAGGCAGAAAATGAATTCTCTTCTAGTGTATCCAAAGGAAATGTGGTCCTGCTGACACCTTGATTTTGGATTTCTCACCTTCAAAACTGTGAGAGAATAAATTTCTGTTGTTTTAAGTCACCAAGTCAGTGGTAATTGATTTGAGCAACTACAGGTAACTAACATGGAACCCATATTTCACCAACTTACTATCAGCAGAAAACACAGGGAAGAAAGGACCAGATAACACCACGTCATGAAACCTTGAAAGGTCAGGCCTTTGCCTACACATGATAACTGCTGAGCTGTCAGATCAGAGGAGATGTCTACATAACAAGCCTGAAGCACATGTTGGATGCAGGAAATGACTTCTTACAACTCAGACCTTGTTAGAACTGGTTGCCCACAGCTTTGCTTTTCAGGAATATTGTTTCTTTTGTGTACATATGACATGGCATGTCATATGTTTATACAGAAGACTAGAGGCCCATGTGCATGAAATTCATGCACTAGGGGAGGGGATGTCCCTCAGCCCAGCCTGCACCCTCTCCAATCTGGGACCCCTTGGGAGATGTCCAACTGCCAGTTTAGGCCCGATCCCACAGCGATCCCAC
>NW_006287066.1:876059-891373 GCF_000327345.1 Myotis davidii | reverse complement strand
TTGCCTAACTGCTCCCCTGCCAGCCCAATTGCCCCTTACTGCCCTCTCCTGCTGGCCTTATCCCCCAGCACTCGCCTCCCCTGCCAGCCTGGTCCCCCCCAACTGCCCTCCCCTGCAGGCCTGGTCCCCCCCAACTGCCCTCCCCTGCTGGCCTGGTTCCCCCCAACTGTCCTCCCCTGAACTGGTCGCCGTCCCCAACTGCCCTCCCCTGCTGGCCCGATCACCCCTAACTGCCCTCCCCTGCCAGCCATCTTGTGGTGGCCATCTTTGACCACATGGGGGTGGCTATCTTGTGTTAGGGTGTGATGGTCAATTTGCATATCACCTCTATTACATAGGATTCCTCCATCCAAATGATTTCTAAGCTCAGCTTTCTGTATTTCATCCTCCCCAATTTTTTCATATTTATTTTAATGCCTAGAAACACATTTATGAGCAGTTGGAGAAATGTCTTGGAATCACGGGTCTGTATGGGATCTTTCTGAGAAGTCATATTGTTTATAAGCTGATGGCCCTCCCTCTGTCTGGGAAGGTGGCCTGACCCAGAAAGCCAAGTCACTAGATGGGTGCCCCATTCTCCCATCTTAGGATCTGGCTCTTCTTTGTGTATTTATTCATTCAACAAATGTTTGTTTTTTAATATTTTAATTTTTATCAGTTGGTGATACCTTATTGCCATCTGTTTTTCTTACTTACTCTATTTGTCCAGACAACTGATTACTCTCCTGATAAGTTTCTCCTTAATTCATTTTCCTCCTATTGCCAACCTCTCATGTAATACCCAATACATTTTCTTGTCCTGTCCCCAGGATTTAAGCCAAATAGTTTGAGTCCTTATTTTTCACCTCTCAGTAGAAACAGTGCCTACATAGGGTCTGGCACTCAGTGGGTTGTCATAAACAGCCTGTTGAATAAAAGGCCAAGTTTCCAGATGTTCTAGTCATATATAGTATCACTCTGTTATACTTTGATTTTATCTTGTGGGAACATATTTGAAAATTTATATTAAAATTGCTTCTATTTCTATTATTTTAAATAACTTTCTCAGCTTACAGAGTGTTCATCCTAAATGACTAGCTATACATCTCTGTATGACTAGTCAAAGTGATGTGTGTGTACATGTGTACATAGTATGTGTGTGCATTCTTGTGTCTGTGCTTGCACACAAAAGCCCCCTGGTAATAGAAACTTTATTTTTTTTCTCTCCCATAACTCAAGGTCCACGGAATGAATTTAACTTAAATTACCCCTCCTGGCCCAAATAAATAAGTAAAATAACAACAGAATAAAATATGTTCTAAATGTTACTTCTTATTTTCAAAAAGTGAAAAGCTGAGTGTAATTGAATTTGCTGCTTAAATCACAACTCTCGCTCTTGGCAACACCCGAAAACAACACTTCCCCCCTAATTCTGTAGCCCAAACACAGCATTGGCCAGGTCCTGCTTCTCCACCAAAGAAAGGTTTTCATTTCTGGCAGGGCCACAGCAGGGAAACAAGAGGTGTGTGGAATTTACAAAACCCAGAGAAGTAATCTGCATCTATTTGTGGTGATTAATATCTCCTTCCTTTGGGTTGAATGCCAGCCTTCAATTAGAAACAGAACCTTGCTTTTCACAGAGAAACCCCCCGAGAGCCCCTGGAGAAGATTGCCCCTGGAAGGGAAGATTCAAGTCAGACAAGCAGAAGAGTGGCGCTCCCCTCAGTCAGCAGAAGGCATGTGCATTCCTGTGTCCTCCAGGCTGCCCCTGCCGGACACCTTACAGCATGGCAGGAATGACCTCAAGAAAGAAGAGACTTGAGGAAGGAACATAGAGTGAATTTCTTCTTTAGTTTTTTATAACTACTTTATATTTCTAAAAAATAAAATAAAAGTCCCAGGAGTCTACAGGAAATTTCCTAGGTTTCCCCATCCAACCCCCTCAGCCTCCTCCCATCACTAAATTTAAGAACTTACCAGCTGGGCCAGGCTTATTTGGGGTTTTTCTGCTTCCAGTCAGGGCTGAGGCTGGTACAACCAATGCCAAGCCAGTTAAGGGGAGAACAGGACCATTGTGAACCCCAGTTTTCAAAGTGTGTGTGTGTGTGTGTGTGTGTGTGTGTGTTGTGGGTGTGTGAAGAACTGCACAAGTTCTGATTCATTATTACAGCCTATTTTCTTTCCCCACAACTTTCCTTCTCCCTTCAAATTAGTATGTTTACTTGCAGATCTGACAGATGAGTTGATAGTACTCTTAAAAAGGTGAGCTTGATTTCTGCACTTGGGTATTGGGGTAAACATTGATTGGTGGCCCTCACTCCTCACCACTTCCCACTTTCTCACCCACACAGTATGTGCCAGGCTCCAGGGTTGCAAGAGGAAATAAGCCAGGCAGATCCCCTGTCCCCATGAGATTTGTCTCCTAGTTAGGGACACACACTGAACATATCAATCAGTCATTTTAGGTGTTTCTAAGTAACATGAAAACAATGAATTAGGTTAGTGTAACAGAGTAGTTAGGAAGTGAGTTAAGTGTTATTTAGGCTTGGGACCTCCTGATGATGTCTGTAACCTCAAGGTAACACAGAACCAGTTTTGAGGGGTCATGTGTTGAGCATAAAGCGAGAGTGATCAGGTGTCTGGGTCTGTGGCCAGAAGGCAAATAGAAGAGGAAAGCAAGGAAGCATGTTTTCACCCTATATCTCACCACCCCAGGTCCCTCAGCTGCAGCCTCTGATGGACACCCTGCAGGTCAGCCAATGCCCTGCTCTGGAGCCAGACCTGCGCTGGGCATAACACTGCCCTGGCAGCCAGTGGGTCTTTTAGGCCCCATCCATGCAGTCCTGGTGAAAAGAACTCAGCACTGAGCCACAGTTCTCTACCCACTTATCAACACAGTCCCGTGAGGGAGGAGGTGTTGACCTGGCAAATTGTCTACATGGACCACCATAATCCACTGTGCTAAGTACAGATGAAGTGAGGACCCAGCAGGGCAGGGGCAGTGAGGGGAAAGGGTGTGAAGGCAGCTTCCCGGGGAGCTAGGTCACTCCTGTTTATCTTCAGACATGACTGTCCCAGCAATCACTTTGGCTCTACTTGAAAATCCCTCTGGTTCAACACCAGGCTGGGTCACCCTGATGAGCACACCACCGAATGAGACCTGCTCTAGGAGGCCTCTCCCCACCACTACCACCACCAGCACCCTGGTGTTGCTTTCTATGGGTGTGCTTATCTAATGGTCTCCAAGCCCAAGGAGAAATCTGGAAAGTCCTCCCTATGCCAGGAATAATTCTTCCCCCTGCACAACCAGGCTTCCCAGCCTGGCCAGCCACATGCTGGGCTTCCGCTTCTGTTTCCTGCCCAGCACCCTGTTGGGATTTACATAGAGCACTAAGCCTAGACTCCAGGATGGAGTTCAAAGGACAAAAACATACCAAAGTCATCATTCCAGGGCTAGGCTGAGGGCACCCAGGACGGCTCAGTCACACAAACTGCTGACCACAGAGTGGGATCATGAAGAGAAACTCTGCAGTTAGGGTGGGGGCAATCCCTGCCTCGGGAGCTGCCATCCCAGAGGAAGTGAGCAATGCTGACCAGGGACCAGGAGGATTTTCCATGCTGGGAATTTCTGTCCCAGATCTGGGTCTCCAGAGACAGCAGTGGCAAAACTTTTTAATCCAAGGGGATCCTGGGCTTGTTTGGGGGGTCAGGGAGGAAGAAGGGTGTTGGGGTTCTGTACTGCACTCCAGAGCCAAGTGGGAGGGGCCCAGGTCTGAGTCTGAGGAAGGACATTGAGACTTAACAGAGAAATCCAGGGTGGGCAGTAGGTTCTGACACCTTTTCTTACCTGCCTCCCTCAGTCCTACCTGCTGGCCGCGGGCTACTCCCTTCTGCACAGAGGTTCTAGGTGCGCACTAAGCACAACTTACCATCTCCCTATTGGTGGACATGATGGTGGTTTCCTAACTGCAGGCCGCTGTTTCTGAATGACGCCGGCAGGGACATATCTAAAAGAAGGGTAGTTATCATTGAAAAAGCAACTTATAGAACAACACATATATAATGAATTTATAAATATTTTTAACACACATGTCAAAACTATATAATTTCCAAATGTATGTAAACACCTGGTAAAGGGCCTGGGATGCAACACCTGGAACAAAGAGTGGTTATGTCCTGAGAGGAGTAGGATGGTGGAAGGCAGTGGGGAGGTGGTTGGTCTGTCAGTGTGGTTTGAATTTTTCACAGCAAGGATGTTTTCAGTTATTTCTTAAACAAGATTTTTTAAAAACTGAACATTTCAAAACCTCCCCCTATTGTGTGAGTTGCTAGAGGTGTCAGCTCAGGGTGAGTCTCTGGTGGACTGCTCTGTTGATGAGGGCTTCCTCACGGGCTCTCTGCTTCTGAATGGGAGAGTTTAAATGAAAGAAAATCGAAACCAAAGAGGGCTAGCTTACTCTGAAAAGGTCACAGTTTTGTCCTGGCAACCAGACTAAAAGAGTCTCTAAGGCCCTGGAACGGGAAAAGATCTAGAAAGGAGATAATAAGAGTGAGAGAGCAGGCCCAAGGAATGGCAAGTGCCAGGGCCCAAGAAAGTTAGTGGAACTTTAAAAATGAAAGTTACTGGAAGTTTAGAAAATAGCATGGTTACTGAAAGGCAAGAGGAGGTCAGGAATTAGGAAAGATCAGGAATTTGAATTTGAGTTAGTTCACCAGGAGAACATGAAACCTCTTGGGATCCCTCAGAAATCCTGGGAAGGGCAGTACATTTCCTTGGTACATGAGATGGAGGCTTGAGCAAATTTAACTGTCCACTAGAAGAGTGATGCGTCCATGACCGGAATCTTGAGGCTATGTGAGTTAATATAACTAAAAACATGCTAATTGATTTGTAAAAATGAGAAAACTATAAAGAAGTAGAAATTGCCAACATAGCATTTCCATCCATTTAAACATTCATGCATCAAAAAATACCCCCCTCCACTCACCCCTCTGCAATTGCATCTGATGATCGAGCTTTTAGAGTAATGCAGCACATGGAGTCAGAAGACGAGATCCATAAACCATCCTGACATCTAATAGTGCTTTCAAAGAGGCCTGAGCACTGGGGGGTAATGGCCAGTAATGGCTGAGCTGGGTACAGCGGGGGAGGAGAGAGGGCTCAGGGCTTTGAGGGGGGTGGGGGAGAGTAAAGTAGCAAGTGTAAGAATTTTTACGGCAGCTATAAAAACAAGCCCCATACACTCACAGCTAGATTCTGAGTTGGTCACATAAACTCGGGGCCTCTCACCGCCATTCGAGTTGTCAGCCTTGACGCAGTTCTGACGACTATTGTCTTAGAGACCCAGTAAAAGGCTTTAAGAGAGAAAGAGGCGCCACCTCTTTGTGGAGCCTGTGCAAGGATGGCTCTCAGAGGGGCTCCCTGTTACTAGGAGTTACAGGCAGCAGGCAGCCCTCCTGGTCAATAGACTACTCGCAGGTGATTATTACTATTCAGCACCAGCCTTTGGTTCCTGGGAACAGAACAATGGTTTAGGCTTCTGAATGAAGGCCACACTTTGCAGTCATGGAAGGAAATGTTTGTATTTGCAAAATGCTATGATTTAGGGTTGCTGACCCTGCAACCCATTCCCATAGGAACTCCAATGGAAATGCTTACCGATCAGCACTCCTTTAACTCCCTGCTATCAACCAGTCACTGGTGATAAATGGGGATTTTCGTCCCAGTACTGCTCTGGGGAGATCAGAGCACACTTACTGGCTTCACTGAAACTCCCAGTTTAGATGCAGAGACAGGAAGGCCAACCCAGGCTGATAAATGTTTAACAACTAGCTTACTAGAAGACAAAAGCCCTGATTTGTAGCATTTGCTGATTTCCACAGAGAAATACTCCCACCAGCTACCAAATCATGGCTTTGGACAAGGTTGGGAAGAGGTGTTTAGTAGCACACCATGCTACCACGGATGGAAAACCCTCTCCAAGACAGAGATAATCGTAACATGTAGTAAGAGAATTAGGAAGTGATTTGAGTATTTATTACCTTTATCTTTGATATAATTTGTTTAATTGTAAGCTTATATATTTTAATTTTTTTAAAATATATTTTTATTGATTTTTCACAGAGAGGAAGAGAGTTAGAAACATCGATGAGAGAGAAACATCGATCAGCTGCCTCCTGCACATCCCCCACTGGGGAAGTGCCCGCAACCCAGGTACATGCCCTTGACCGGAATCGAACCTGTGACCTTTCAGTCCGTAGGCCGACGCTCTATCCACTGAGCCAAACTGGTTTCGGCTATTTTAATTTTTAATAATCACTATGTTTAGCAACTGGCTTGCAAAATTCCTGAAAATTCAGCAATTGACTCTCATGAGCAAGCAAGTTCAAGCACACCATTGGCCTTCTTGCTTTGAATCTAATTTCTTTCTATGCATTTCTTCCATGCTTCTCTCCTCTTTCTCCTTTTTTCCTCCTCCTTGCTTATGGCTTTTCGCCTCATCTCCACATTTTGCCCTATTTATTGAGCACTGACCCCTGTGCTGAGCATGTTCCATGTGTAATTGGAGAGGCAACTGAGGGTGAGACTTCACGTACTCGCCCATGCTCAGTGGTGCTCTTCTGGCACCAGGAGGAAGATCCTTCTTTGGCTTGCCCTGGGCAATTACAGTCATATACCAGCTCTCGTCACTCACTGGCTGTGAATGGAAGTGATATATGTCACTGCTAGACTGAAGCATTAAATTGATGGTGTGAGACTTCCAATGCTCTTTTTTCCTGCTGCAGTGATCTCAGAGAGGGCCTGTGTGAAGACAGCAGAGCCAAAGGTAGAAGGAGCTCGGGTCAGTAAGTCACCACATGAGGGAGGGTTTCCCTGAAGAATCACCTGGACCCATGGTGGATTTGCATGAGTAAGAAATAAGCATCTGTGCATTAAGCCACAGAGCTTTTGGTGTTGCTTGTTAACACAGCATAACCTAGTCTGTCCTAACTAATAACCCTTCTTATAGTTCATGGCCAACCACATGCTTGTATTATCAGGAACCCCAGTGCATCTCCTTCAGGACTCTTACCCCTAGGAAAATATTTATTTGTCTAGGAATTTTCATGTGTCCTAAGTGGGGTTTGTGTTTCTTAGGGGATTGAACTTTCCAGTCAGTGTGAACTTTATATTAATTAGAATATAAGATTAGTTAGACAAAGAAACAAAAAAAATATGGTGACTTATACAAGATCGAAGTTTCAGATGCTTATTTCTCTTCCACATAAAAGTCTGGATACCAGCAATGCAGAGTTGGTGAAGTACATCCTGAATATGTGGCTTCCATGTCTGAGGCATCTGACTCATTTGTTACTCTTTCCCACCTAAAACAAAAGCTAGAATGCACTGGGAAAGGGAAACCCAATCCTTTTAAGCTAAGAGCCCAAAGTGGCACACATCCCTCTGCTCACATCTCCTTGGCCAAACAAATAGTTACAATATGTACCTAGCTGCAAGGGAGGCTGGGAGATGTAGTGTTTAGACTGTTAACACTTGATGAGGAATTTCTTTTACTTAAAGGAAGAAAGGGAGGAGGGATACAGGGAGAAAAGACTAGGTCTTTATCATGACCTATTGTTTTGTCCTGGCATGGGAAGAGCTCTAACTGGTGTAGAGAAGCTACCTGGGGCAGAAGAGCTGTTTCCAAGTGGAACAGTAACTGGTCCTCTCTGACTTCCATCATGGAATAGGCCCTTTGGTGTATAGGTGATTCTCCTTCCCAAAATGGCCAAGGCTCTCAGAGTCCTAGTGCTGTCCATTTCTTCCCGCAGCCTTGGCTGGGGTGAGAAGCTGTTCTAGTGAGGCTGCTTGCCATGGAGATCATAGGTAGAGGGCAGACTGATGGCCAAGGAGTGGTGGGAATGGGCTCTGAAGTTAGTCTCCTTTGGGCAAAGTGCTTAATATTTCCTGTTCTAGCTTTGTCATCTGTAATCTGGGATAATAATGGTACCAAATTGCTAAGATTGTTGGGATTATTAAAGAAGGTAATGATGTAAATGTACTTAGCATAGTGGTTTAATAACCACTAGCTATGACTGCTGCTAATATTGCTGCCACTATGACAGTTGTGTGGCTGCTGCCATGGTGGGGAGTGATTGCTTGTTTCACACACAGCTGCCAGTGGAGTTCTCCTTTAGAAGGGGTAAATACTGGAGGCTCCAGCATGCTTGTGTTCTGAACCCAGAACCATTCTTTCCCATTTCTGCTTTATGACTTGTGCAGACCAGCCTGCTGGTCTCTTTCTGCTTTCAGGGTTCTTCTTGTTCTTCCCTGGCACTGGGCTTTGATCAGGCCACCAGCCCCAGGTCTTAGAGAGGAGTTGGACTATTAGTTCTTTCCTTCAGAAGGGTCTCTGGGTGCTTTCTGAAAATTAATTATCCTATTCCCCAAAGTTCTGCATCCTCAGGAGATCATCTGTCTTTGCCATATCCAATTAAAGTCCCGTTACATATACCTTTTCCCCAGGGCCAGTCTGTAATTTGCATAACTAAGAGGGGTAGGTGAGGTAATCCCTGCTCCAACCCAGCTGAGATGCAGCTGACAACTTTTCTCAAAAGAATCAAAATATAACAAAAAAAACACAACACATAAAATGTTGGTAAGACACCCTGTTGGACCACTCATTACATACATTTTATCTCATATGATCTCCACAGTAAACCTGTGAGGTAGGAATTAAAGAGCCAGATCTATTTGAGTCCAAACTATTGCCTTGCTCTGATCATTAACCTATTTAAGCAGAACTAACTTAAGGGAATGAAGAAAACTTTACATCCATCAGAGCTTAATTTTAAAGATTTTGAGAAACATTGTTAGGATTCTTATAGACACAGCTGACAAACTCAAATCAAATTGAAACAAAACTTGCTATTTATTGACTTAAAAATGGTGAAATCCATGGGTATCTGGCTTCAAACAGGGCTGAGATGAGGTACTCAGGTGATGTCACTAGTGTGTCTTTTCGTTATCTCTGCTCTCCCTGTGTTGGCTTCATTTCCAGGCCCACCCTATCTCCAAGGTGGCCCCAGGAACTCCAGGCCCACAGGCTACCAGCTTCCAGTCCAGGAGAAAGTTTCTCTTTCTCAATAGCTTCAGAGAAAGCTCATGGAGCTTCACTGAATCCATCTGGGCCGTGTACCCACCCCAGGATCTGAGGGGGCTGGGAGAGTGGACAGAAATAGGAAGGATGCTTCTGCAAAGGAAAGTTGCTATGCTATTACCAGAAGTTAAAGCAAAACCATTGATGAACCTTAGCACCTATAAAAAGCAGAATGATTGGAGGGCATATTTTTACTCCCTGCAATATAAAATTGATTTCCCTCAATCTCTCTACTTCAGGGGTTCTCATTCTTGGATGCATGTTGGTCTTAAAAATCATAATGCTCAGACTACATCCTAAACCAGGGAAGGCAGGAACTCTGGGTGCAGGGTCTAGGCATCAGAATTTCAAAAACTTACCAGGTGATTACAATGTGCAGCCAGGGTTGAGAGCCAGTGCTCCAATTTCCTGATCTTGTTATTAAAACTTGTGATTTGTGAATACATTGATTATGCCAAGTTCCAGCCCAGCAGTCTGAGTGCTGCTGTGAGCAATGTACCCAAGTGATGTTGTATTTGAGCCACTTCTCTTCCAAATGCTGAGCCAAGGGAAGATCACCTGGACCCCCAGGGAAGTCTCTGGACATTCACAGTTCTACTCAATGCCAAGAACAGGTTTGGCTCCTAAGGGAGGAAAACAATAGATACCGACTTTAATGCCAGTGCCTGCCTCCTCCCAGCCTTGAGCCAGGGCCACTGAACCAGAGCATCACCCAAGGCTCTGGGTAAGTCAGTGAGACCTCAGGAACAAACCCGAGAAAAGCAATTTCTGATTGTTTCATCACATCAGTGACCAACAATTAATGCCTCAGAAGAAGGTAAAAGTCTTTGAAACCAATTCATGTAATGCTAGAAAATATGCCTTCCTGACCCCTCCAGGCAATCAGGCCCTACCATGAAATATGAAATCCACACATGCATGACGGCGAATATTATTAATGATCATAAAACCATTCAACTCCTTCGAAAATCTAAGCCTTATTTCCGACACAATAACCCCCTGCAGCAGACTGGTTACACATGATGAAAAGATATATTTCCTTTCCTTTGTTAAAACTTGCCAGTCATTAACTCTGCTGAATGAGAGGCTTCTCATGTTATGGGCAAGTTGACGCACTTCCAGGAGGGGAGAGCTGAATGCTCCCTGCCTGGGTCTGAGACTCCAACAGCAACCTTTGCTAACCTGGAAGAGTTCTTTCTGTTAGTTCCATTAATACCTGTCTATAAGTATGAGTTGGTAACCTGGACAAGCAGGATCTGGGAGCTTGGGGAGTGGAGTAAGATGACAGACACATCAATCTCATCCCCAACTCAGTTTGTACTTGCATGTGCTGTTCAACACGACAGGGAAGTGGCGTGGTGAACAACGGCATATTGACACAGGCTGTCTGACAGACTCCACCTGTCCCAACATTCGGACAGAGGGAGCTAAGGGAGCTCCCTCTCCTTTACCACTCACGCTTCATGTTCATATTTCAACAGGAGAAGCCAGGTTCTTACCAATGACCTTGGTCCCCCTCCTCACTGTTGATGGGACCAGGGTCAGCACCTGATCAGAACTAATCACAGCTTCTCCTAAAATATTTGACACAAGAGCTGAGAGAGATCAGTTTCTCTCAGGAGTTCCTGGGCATGTAAACTCAGGAATAGTTCCAGGCTATACATTCTGCAAAAGCTGATGTAGAAAAAGAGAGGAAACTGGAGAAGCATAGAGGAAAGCAGATGTTTGCTGGATGGAGGGACCTCCTGGCTTCCAGACATGCTAGTCCAGTCTCTGTTCATAATCTAGTCCTGATATCTCTGCCTTCAGGTTCCAGGAAATATCCCTGATTCCTACAACAAATGTCTTCATTTCTAAAAAATTTATGCTTGCTTGAATAGGTTTCTATGACTTTCAATCAAAAGACTTCTAACTAATTCATAAACATTGAATATTATATAATCATTATAGCTTGTTTATAAATAATTTTTAGTATCATGGGAGAATGGTTATGATATAATGGTGTGTCATTTAAAAAGCAGCCTATAAAGTTACATAAAAGTGTGATCTTAATATAAAACAGTGGAGAAATAAAAACCATCAAAACATTATTTGTGATTATTTTAAAGTAGTGTGATTACAGGTGAATTTTATTTTGTTCACTGTGTCTTTTTTCTAAGCCTTATTTCCAACACAATAACCCCCTGAAGCAGACCGGTTACACATGATGAAAAGATGTATTTTACATTTCTTTCCATAAAGAGTATGTATTAATTTTGTTCCTAAATAAGGTTTATTTGTTTAAAAGTAAAAATACAAGAATTTTTACCTGCTTTCCCCATTCTCACCTCCACCCCCCAAATCTGCACAAATACCAGTAAAATCTCAACCTGTCTACAGAGAACTTGTGAGGGGTTTACTAGCATGAGGGCTAAGGAGTCAGTCTGCTAGGGGAGACCTCGCTCAGTAAAGGAGTTACTAGTAAGTGTACCATGTCAGCCCATTATTAGAGCCTTGATTTTCAGGGAGAAGAGGACATTCCAAATATAGCTGGGTGCCTATCACTCAGCCATTATCTTGTGACTTACGTCACAACAAGAGACTGTGGGATATAAGCAGCCCACGCTGGGGATCCTCTAACAGAGTGTGTTACATCGAGGGGTGGAAGTGCTATCTCCTCACTTTGCTATAGACCGCTGTACAGGTTTGATGCCATGTTGCCTGGGGTATTGCAGTGGTGTTTATGATGGTGGCAGTAACCCATGGCAGAGGTGGCATGTTCAGGAGCAGCGGTACCCAGCAAATGCAGTGCTGGTTTTCAGCTAATGCAGTGGAGTGGAGTCTCACAGAATCCCCAGTGAGGACTAGCACAGCCAGCCCAGTGGCTGTGGCAGGTCCATGGTAGAGTGATCAGAGTAAAGACATTAGCACAGGAATAAAGGAATAAAATGTTGGTAGCTGATTGGACTGCTAGGTGCAAAGCTGAAAGCTAAATGCAGCCCAGAAGCCCTCAGTAGACTGCTAACGCCTCAAGAACCAGAATTTTGATACATGGCCATCCCTGCTAAAAAGAACGGTGAAAAAGCAAGCTTGCAACATTTTTGTTCTTAATCTAGAAGCAAGCAAGGAAGGGGAATAATGGGAATAAGTATTGATTTGATAATGGTGGGTTAAAAATCAGTATCAAATAAAAAATTAGCAAATATTATGGGGGAAAATCTAGAAGAATTTTGTACTCAGATTATACTTTTATGGCATGTAAAAAAGAAAATCTTATCTTTATATAAAAAATTAGTGAACAGCTATTCACTTATATGCTTTAAATTAAAACAAAGTGTTTAACACATAACATTATTATTTTTTAATTTACTGTTGACACTATTACAGATATCCCCCATTTCCTCCCCTCTTTGCCCACCTCCTCCCCTGGCCTTCACCAGACTTTTGTCTGTGGCCATGGGCTATGTATATATGTTCTTTGGCCAGTTTCTCTACCTTCTTGATAATTCATTATGTTAACGTAATACAGATTATATAAAGCTTCAGTACTCATTATTTTCCTTGACTGTTCTATCTCCTTATAATTTTTTTTTTTTGGTTCAAGACTTGAGGGGACCTGGTAGTAATAGTGAATTTTCATATCGTTGTATAACTCTATTGTGATGCACTCAGTCCTTCTTTTTAGTGGAAAAGGAAACATGCTGGGCATTTGAATGTTGTTCGAGTACTAAATGAAATTATCCATGGGCCATGTGTCTATGGGCTATGCATATATGTTCTTTGGCTAATCCCTTCATCTTCTTTCATCCAGTCCTCTCACCCCCTACCCTCTAACCTCTGTCAGTCGGTTCCATGTATCCATGCCTCTGATTCTATTTTGTTAGCCAGTTTATTTTGTTCAATAGATCCCACATAATAGTGAGATCATAGGGTATTTGTCTTTCTCTGACTGGCTTATTTTTCTTAGCATAATAATCTCCAGGTCCATCCATATTGTCAAAAAAGGTAAGAGTTCCTTCTTTTTTTCAGCCACGTGGTATTCCATTGTGTAACGTTTTACCACAGTAACTTACATTTTCCAACTAGTTCACCAAGGATCTCATCATATCTGATAGATAGAGTAGGTTTCTACCACATTTGTAGGGTTTTTTATTTTATTTTGGAAAAGAGCTTTATTTTGTTAAAAATCCATGCTCATTATAAATATTGAAATATACAAAAAAGTAAAATTCAACTGTTATGGTAAATATCCCCCAGGCATCCCTCTATATACGCTTATTAAAATATTACACAAATGGATCATGCTGTTCTATTATCCCCTCTTTAGCACTCAAGTCTATGTGCCATATGTAAATTTCCATGTCATCAAGTAAAGATGTACATCATCATTTAGATATTATCTGTATGGAAGTGCTATAATTTCTTTAACCAATGATTTTACCCTATTGATGACTATTTCAATAAGTATTCAATATTTATATTTAATAGTTTTTCACTATTACACACAAAGCCCAGGTGGAAATCCTTATCTTTAGACTGCTGTATGTTTTGGCAATTATTGTTTTGGAGAAAATTACAAGAAGTGGGATTGCCGGGGCAAAGGAAACCTCATTTAAAACGTTCTTTCCTCCCATCCTCCTGTATTCCAGAATTGCTGGGCCAATTTATGTCACCACCAGCAGAGCATGAAAGGGTTTGGCACTATGCCCTCACCAGTCTAGGTTTTGTTGTTCTTCTGTTTCTTAGAGTAAAATTTCAGAATTATTTTCATTCATCTTTTCTCTACTGTGGTCTTTTTTGTAGATGCTTTTTTTGCATGGGTTCCATACTGAGTTTTTTCTGCTAACTGATATTTGAGGTTTACCATTTGCTTAAAAATAGTATGAGTGAAATCTCCGTGGCTCGTATTTCCTGTTGGTTTGGTTGCCATTTGAATCTTCATTTAGGATTTTAGTTGAAAGGTTTTAATCCTGATTTTCTTCTTCTAATTTATGCATTTGCCAGAAAGCTTTGGTGAAGGGATAGAGACTGATTTTCTTCCTAAATTGTCATTACTCCTGCCACCTGGATCACTAGGTCAAGTTGGGGGAGTGAGTTGGAGAGGCTGGCCACTTCGGTGAGAATTGAGTGAGTAATACCCTATGCTCATCAGATAAATCTGCTCCTCTTTAATAAGAAAAGTGGACTGATTGAGACCCAGCTGCACCAACATCCTCTGACTGATTGGATCTTATCTGAGAAGGGCCACCTTCTAGCTCACTGAGGTCCAAGCACTGTCCCCAGGGGCCTCTGAGGAAGGATTAGGCCTGACCTTGGCTAATCCCACAGTTCAGAGTTGACATAATTCCACCTGACCTAGTCTCCAGGAAGACTTGAAGACTTCTCAGTTGATGTCTCTATCCTCAGGGATTAGAACCACACCCTTTAAGACAGATGCTATCCTTGATTGCCATCACTCTCTCCTTCTAAGGCACTGAGTATCATGTCCATGGATGCACTAGACCAGTGGTCGGCAAACTTATTAGTCAACAGAGCCAAATATCAACAGTACAACGACTGAAATTTCTTTTGAGAGCCAAATTTTTTAAACTTAAGCTATATAGGTAGGTACATTGTTATTAACTTAATTAGGGTACTCCTAAGGCTTAGGAAGAGCCACACTCAAGGGGCCAAAGAGCCGCATGTGGCTCGAGAGCCACAGTTTGCCAACCACTGCACTAGACATACCTAATCCCTGCCCATGGATCACTTTTTCTGCTTGGAAGTCTCCAGGGTGACTATGAGGTCTCCTCACTCAGAAAGTTATCTGTCAGCAGGTGAATAGAATCAGGACTGCCACAGGAGGCCTAGATACCATCAATGACAACAGTGTTGAGCAAGAAGCACAGTTCTCTATTCAGAACTAGAACCATAAGAGCATTCCTATGAGAATCACAGTTTGTGTTTTAGGATTCCCATTTACCAGTCCTTTAAGAAAGTATGGCCAACTATACTCCAGGACCAAGGTCATACAATTTAGTAATACCTTTCAGCCTTCCACCTGTACTGCTTTTCTGTTGCTGCCATGACAAATTATCACAAGTATAGGGCCTTAAAACAACAGCCAATTATTATCTCCTAGTTTGTTGGTCTAGAGCAGCCGTGGGCAAACTACGGCCCGAGGGTCGGATCCGGCCCATTTGAAATGAATAAAACTAAAAAAAAAAAAGACCGTAC
>NW_006287066.1:872882-876033 GCF_000327345.1 Myotis davidii | reverse complement strand
CTTGCTGGCAGAATCCAGTTGCATGTGGTTATAGGACTGAGGTTTCGTGTTTTCTTGATGGCTGTTGGTCAGGGGCATTCTTAGGTTTTAAAAGCCACCTATATTCCTTGGCTCATGCCCCTTCAGCTTCAAAGCCAGCAACAGAAGTTCAAGTCTTTCTCATGCCTTATTTTTCCTGCCTTCTCTTCTGCCTCATCCCTCTCTCTTCAGTTGGAAAAGTTCTACTTTAAAGGGTTTATGTGATTACATTGAGCCCACCCAGATAATCCATGATAATCTTCTCATTTTAAGATCCATAACCTTAGTTATGTCTGCAAAGTCCCTCTTGCCATATTACTTAACACATTCACAGGTTCCAGGGATGAAGCATAAACATCTTTGGGGAGTCATTATTTGGCCTAACACAACCTTTGTCCAGGATTCATCCAGGGGTAAGAGTCCCCTCAAAGATCAGTCTAAGGAAGACTTGCATGATTCCTGCCCTTCCATTCCCCCTCTCCACACATACCCACCTCCCTGGAACCAGTTGATCCAGACCTTCCAGCTGAAAACTTTGCCAGACTCATGCCACAGTGTATTAAGCTCAAGGAAAGGCTGAGCACATGGTACTTTCACCCTCAACTTTGAGCTTCCTGGTCTGTTTGCTCACTGCTGTTTCCTGGAGCTGAGCCAATATGCCTGGGAAGATCCCAAGGACTTTGGGATTTAGACCAAAGTGCCCATAAGTAGAAGGCTCTGCTTTCCCTTTAACAGAAGACCATTAAAGGCTGGGGTTAAGGTTTCAGTATCATTGTAAATATTATAATGGTATTATAGCCAGGGACCCAGGAAAGCTAAAATACTGTTATGCCAATCAGCTTGCTTCTTGGGATCCCATATAAGGATGAGTAGCAGGATGAGAACAAGAAATACCATTTTTTATTAGTCTTGTTAGTGATTGACGTGCAAATGATGTTGAAAGGATGATTGTATCCAATGGCTGAGGTCTAAGCAAGAACCCCCTCACTTGACCTTGTCTTGAATCTAAATCTAGAGGGAGCAATTCAGGTACATGTGCCAACAAAAGAACAGGCCCAATCTAATTTATTTGCTTAACTATATATTCAAGGAGAGAAAGGCATGGCCAGGTCCAGCTGAAATAGCAGGATGGCCTGGGTCTGCTTGCCACATATAGGCAGGAAGCATAGTGCAGTAGGCCCCAAAAACCAAGACCTCCCTAGGATCAATGTAAGAAGAAAAAGAGAGAATGTGGAACCTGAGGTGTGTGGCTTTAAAGTACAGTAACCATGCTCACCAATAAGGTATGGCTCAATGAATATCCAGGACTCTGACCTGTCAAGCTAGCATCTGTTCTTCCTTTGGACAAGGGGAGTACTAGGAGTTAGAAACAGCTTTGCTGGTATGTGAAGAGTGAACAATTGGGTGTTTCACTAGAGTCTGCCTTAATTTCCTTCTGGATTCAACCTGGTGGCTGCCTCTAGATCTGGGGATGGAGGGTGCAGGTGCTTATTAACCCACATGCTCCCTGAAATTCCCTGAAAATTAGATGCTCAGCCACTGTGAGTCCTAGCTGACTATGCCCACCAGCAGATGGACACATCACCAGTGAGAGCCACTCACACAGAGACCTTCAATGGTATAGCCAGGAGGTCTATAATCCTGGGGTGAGTTGCTCCCTAAAATGTCAAGAACACCCTAAATTCCTGAGATTCCAAGGACCATACAGACTTTTTGTACCAGATTTCTGTGCTGAGATCCTCCTGGCCTAGGTTTTGGGAACACAGATGGCTTCCTGTGTTCAACAAGGCGTAAGATTCTCTCCAGGAACTTTTCACTGATATCCAGGTCAGAGTTAGGTGTCCTATCTGGTACTTTCTTATTGTGCTGAAATCACCTTTTGTTGGTCCATCTCCTCTAAGCAACTATATTCCTTGAGGCCAGGGACTGTGCTTTTTCTGTTATTTCCCTAGCCTAGGGTAGCATGTAACACAGCAGGGACTCAGCTAATAATAGCTGTTGATGAATACTAAATGATTGAAATACCCATCATCACCATCTGTGTAGCCATCACCAACCTCAAGCTCCCCAGGCTTGGCATTTTTCAGAGGGACCTTTGTCATGATCTGTACAGAGAGCCTTTTGCAAGCTTTCCCTGATTCACATAATATGACCAAGTCATAATCTATAGTGGTAATTCCATATGGGAACTACCTAGATTTCACTTAACCAAAGGGGAACAGATTTCTTGCCATTTCTTCAAATTGTTGAAGACACCAGAACTGTGGGACTGATGACTAATTTTAGAAGTTGCAGTGCGTAACCAGACTTCTGGTTAGTTCTCCTGGCATTTTGCTGCCATTCCACCTGCTTGACCCTCTTTGCCCTGCTCTGCTGATACCAAACACTCAGTCCTGTGACTTAAGAAAGACTAAGGATGGGATCAGGTGCTTTGTAGCTTCTACTTTTAAAAAAGAGGGAGAAAGATCATGTAAAATTTCCTGGAGAGAGCCAAGCCTGACGCGCTAAGCAGTGAAACTTACCCTGCCTCACTGCTTCATGGAATGTCATTGACTTCATACTGACCCCCACCACACACCATGTTCCACCCTAGGCAACCCTGTGCCTATAATTTTACTCTCTGCCTACACTGTCCTAGACCTCAGATACAGATGTCTATGGATCGTGCTCCTTATTCTCTGCTAGGTCTCCCTGAAATTGATTTTATTTCAACAGGTGGGCTAGATCCTTGGGTGCACACGATGGACCCTTCCCCAGTCTCTAGCTTTCAGCCACCCTAGAGCCCCTGGTTCCATGCTCTCCCCAGAGCCCCTTTCTAGTCCTACCCTGAGCTGGCTGTGCAGATGGAAAAGTGAGTGACTGGGTGACTAGGAGGAATATGGTCTAGGTCAGCCGTTGGCAAACTACGGGCCGCGGGCTGGATCCGGCCCATTTGAAATGAATAAAACTATTGAAAAAAAAGACCGTACCCTTTTATGTAATGATGTTTACTTTGAATTTATATTAGTTCACACAAACACTCCATCCATGCTTTGTTCCGGCCCTCCGGTCCAGTTTAAGAACCCATTGTGGCCCTCGAGTCAAAAAGTTTGCCCACCCCTGGTCTAGCGTCACACCGAGAATCGTGTTGAGG
>NW_006287066.1:865787-869842 GCF_000327345.1 Myotis davidii | reverse complement strand
CCGCGGCTCGCAAGCCACATGCGGCTCTTTGGCCCCTTGAGTGTGGCTCTTACACAAAATACCACGTGCCGGCGTGCACGTACAGTGCGATTGAAACTTCATGGCCCATGTGCAGGAGTCAGTATTTTGTGGAAGAGCCGGTATTTTGTGGAAGAGCCACACTCAAGGGGCCAAAGAGCTGCATGTGGCTCGCGAGCCGCGGTTTGCCGAGCCGCAGTTTGCCGACCACTGGTCTAGGCAGGTAACAAATCCCCAGGATGTAGGACACTTACTGTTAGAGTACTGGGGTAAGTGGAGACTGACATAAAATACAAATGACCTTGTGCTTTTTTATCTACCTTCCTTACTCTCCACTGAGTATCATTTCATCTTCTGCTCAAATTTGAAATCTTATGTTCATTTGTTTGTTTGTTTTCTCACTTTACCCATACATTGGTAAGAAATTGGGGGAGGTGGTGCAATCAGCTACTAGAGGCTTTTGAACAAAAAAAATGACATGATCAGAGTTGCTCTGTGGTAAAACTATCGTGGCAGTAGAGAATGGAAAAACCTGGAGACAAGTTGGGGGTGTTTGCTAGGCCATGTGAGGCACCTACACTTGAATAGAAGGAGAGTATGGAAACATGGTGACGGCTTTGCTACAAGAGACACAAAATACTACAGAAGGAAAATTTCAGGATGTGGGAAAGAACTGGATGTCAAATTTGTGGAGAAGAAACATCAATGAAAACACTAAGATGGACAGCCTAGTGACTGGGACAGTAGTGTTGCTATTAATAAAAATACTAATTTTGCAGTTTGGGTAGGATACCCACATAGAGCTGTCGTCATCTGCATAGAAAGGACAGTGGAGAACAAAACTGAAAGCTGAAAGGAAAAAATGCTCTGACTGGAATGCTCTTTCTTCTACATTTGGGGCTCCAGTTATCTATTGTTGGGTAACAAACCACCTCAAAATGTAGTGGCTTAAATCAACAACAGTCATGCTATTGTTAACTCTTATGGTTCTGAGGATTGACTGGGTTTAGTTGGGTGGCTTTTGCTCAGGTTGTCTCAAGTAGTTGTAATCAGACTGTGACTAGGGCTGAAATAATCTAAAGCAGTGGTTCTCAACCTTGGCTGCACATTAGAATCACCTGGGAATCTTTTTGAAATCCTGATTTCTGGGCCTCATCCTCCAGAAATTCTGTTTCTTTGTTATGGGGTGGGGCCACAACATTCATAACAAAGAAACAGAATTTCCGGAGGATGAGGCCCAGAAATCAGGATTTCAAAAAGATTCCCAGGTGATTCTAATGTGCAGCCAAGGTTGAGAACCACTGATCTAAAGGCTCCTCCCCTCACATTTGGCGAGCCTAGGTTGGGCAGAATCCAACAGGTGAGGACTGAAACGGCTGGGGCTTCTCTAGCTTTCTCTTTTCCTCTTTCTCTCTGATTTCTCTGGAATGGTGGCTCAGGTATCCAGTGTGGTCAGACTTCTCGCATAGTGGCTCCAAAGGTTCACGTCTCCAGTGAGAGAGAGCCAGGAGGAAGCCGAGTCATCTTGTCTGATCTCACTTCAGAAATCCTGCAACATTACTTCCACCACATTCTGTTCCTCAAAGCAGTCTTAAAGGCCCACTCAGTCCCAGGGGGAGGGGATATAGATTCCACCTCTCTATGAGCAAGTGCAAAGGTTCTATAAGTGCATGTGAGACCAGACTTTTTTTCTTTCTGTCATCCTGCAGGAAAAAAATCTGCCATCCCTTCCAAACTCAGCATAAGAAGCCTCCCTAGATCTCATGATAGGCATAACTCACACCCTGCAGTGGCCTTCTAAAACTTTTTACCCCCAAAACAACACTTGGAGCTATAGGCATTTTAATCTAGTTATATATGTAGGCATCTAAATTGTAAAACTCTGTAAGCCAAGACCCATGTCTTGTTCTGTTTTGGTGAAACACAAAGCAGCAGGTAGATATATCTTACTGACTTAAATTTAATTTCAAGACAAGAGGAGAGGACTGAGTGCAAAACCTTAAGGAAAACAAAAATATGAAACACCTGAAGCCAAACAAGCTCTGAAGGAGTCTTTGGGGAGCGTGTTTTCAAGACAAACTGTAATAGTCTTTGCAAAAATATCACGGGCATTTTCCTTATCTATGAAAATCGCCACTGAATAAAGCTACTAGTAAGTATATCTACAATAATTGGCAGCTTCCAGAAACCCTCCACACTTAAGACTCCATAAGCAATAGTTGCTGAACAAGTTCCTCATCTTCATAAAAGGAAAATTCTGAATAGCTAAACTTTGGAATAAATTGTAACCATAAAATAGAACCAAAGCTTGCAAGGATTTTTTTCTGCCCAGAAACTTATAGTACGACAAGGCAAAGTTTCAGCAATAATCAAGTGGTCTTAAAACAATAAAGAAATACCATTTTATGCCTATTAAATTGGGAAAGCTTTTAAAAAATATTTGTGAAATGGCCTGTGTGACCATAATTTTCACAAAAAGGTGAATTGGCCAAGCCTTCTGGAGAATAAAGGACTTTTAAAGGAGTTCATTTCCTTAGATGTAGTAATTCTACCCCAATATGTATTCTAAGGAAATAATCCTGGTAGGGGAAAAATTCATACTGAAGATGTTCAACAAAGCATATTTTACGATAGTAAAATACTGGATACAACTTAAATGTGCAGAGGTTGGTTAAATAGATTATGGTGAATTCACTTGCTAAAACATTATGCAACTATTAAAAATGATGGTTTTGAATATTTGAATATATTTTCTCTATAAAATAGAATTCAAACTGTATAAATTTATAAGAAGCAGTATGATCCCAATTTTGTTTAAAAATTATAGCTATATAGAGAAAAGATTAAAAGTAAATTCCACAAAATGTCAACAGTGGTTATCTATGAGTGATGGAATTACAGGCAGTTTCCATTTCTTTCTGTATGCTTTCCTGCCTTTCTTTTTTTATAATAAACATGTAATACTTTCATAATCAGAGGAAAAAACATACTTTTTACAAAAAGATCCAGTTATTGCTTCTATGTAGTTAGGTGATTGACAACATGGAGAAATGTTTCTGTGGAAAAGAAATTAAATAACTATGACAAAGATCTTGGTATGGAATAACTCACACTTTTGAACAAACTGCAAGAAAGCAGTCTGGCCACACACAGAAATGCTATCTCTGAGGTGTGAAATTTCACACATGCCAAAGCCTGTGCAGTGCCACTGAGTATTTCTTTTAATGGCACATGGGTACCTGAAGTTCTCTGACTGTAACTAAGACAGACTCTAATGGATGGCAGGATTGCTGAGCTGTGTCTTTCTGGTTCTGCCTTGGACTTCCTGGGTGACAAAGACAAGTCCTTTAACCTCTAGAGCTCCTTAAGTTCCTCTCAGAAACGGAAATCCACAAACATCAACAGGGTACCTAAAGGCAAAAGAAGAAAAACCACAAATAAGGTGGTTTGAGACAGATGCTCAGGCCAGTAGGAAGGGGACACTCATATCTGCCTCCAGATTCTTGGTTTGAGGGTAGGGGATCTTCCTACGGTCCCATGTCATAGCCCTCTCATTGCAGCACTGCTCTAGTAAGCAACAAAGGAATGGCTAAGTTTTCTACATAGGCAGATGGAGCTGCCTGGGACCCACCACCACTCCTATGAGGAGGAGCCTCTACTGCAGGAGCTAGTTAGCATAATGGCATAAAACTGTCTGCTCTTGGCAATGCCTCATGCAGTAGTAACAGGCTTATAAAACTGGATTTCCCTGTGGACATTGAATGTTAGTCCTAAGGGCATATTTGGTCAGTATTCAGGCCTTTCTCAATTTGCAAATGAGCCAGAATCCTAAACCTTGTTTGCAAAGCAATCCTGAAGAACCTGAACTGCCAGAAAAACCATGGTATGACTATGCACAGTACATGGTACATAATACATACTCAATAAATATTTGATGACCAGTGATGGCCAATTGAAGGTCAATGGTTAGTTCTAGCTATTAAAAACATATTGAACCAATGTAGACAAAAGCTGCATATTTTTCAATATAGGTAACA
>NW_006287066.1:863592-864642 GCF_000327345.1 Myotis davidii | reverse complement strand
GGGGAGAGGGTGTGTGTGTGTGTGTGTGTGTGTGTGTGTGTGTGTGTGTGTGTGTGTTTTGTCTCCCTATCATGGCTGCAAGCCTCCTGAGGGCAGGGCCACATCTAATTCCATTTCTGCGTGCCACCAAAGCACCCTGCGCCACCCTGATCACAAAGCAGATGTTCAACCAGTATCTGTTGGATTGTGTAAAGATTTAGGTGCCAAGCTATGAGGTCTAGATAAAGTTTATAGCTCAACAACTATCCCCTACACACTGCTGGATGACAAGGCTGGCATCCCCAATGAAACATTGCTGAAGAATTTTAGAGGCCACCTGGGTGGATGCTGAGACGTACTGCCCAGGCTGTGCCTTGGGAATGAAGGCCCAAACACCCCACAAACTGCTGGGAGCTCTGCCTTCAGATGGCCCTTAGCATAAGGGAACAGCTTCATCCCAGGTCACACCCTGGGACGGCCTAGTATAAAATGTTTTCATCCTATATAAGAAAAGCCTAATATTGTAAGTGTCTGGTCCTCCGGTCATCTGTTCAACCAATCAAAGTATAATATACTTGATGATATGCTAAGGCTGCTCAACCATTCACTATGACATGCACTGACCACCAGGAGGCAGACACTCCGACCGGTAGGTGAGATTGCTGTACTCTGGCCAATCGGGACTGTGTGAGTTGGGCCAGACACACCCTGGAGCCCTCCCGTGGTCCCTCCCCAGCTGGCCAATCTCCCACGTCCCTTCCTGGCCCTGATCATGCACCAGTGGGTCCCTCGGCCTGACCTTCACCCTCTCGCAATCTGGGACTCCTCAGGGGATGTCAGAAAGCCAGTTTTGGCCCAATCCCACAGGCCAGGCTGAGGGACCCCACTGGTGCATGAATTCATGCACCAGGCCTCCAGTATTTTAATATAAGGAATTAAAATAACAGACCATCCATAGTGGCAAATAAATGAATAAATAGTCTTAAATATGTTTTATCTTACTGTATTGAGGAGAAGGCAGGCTTAACTAGAAGATGTTGAAAAATGTAGGTTCATTTTTATTTATTATTT
>NW_006287066.1:858226-863501 GCF_000327345.1 Myotis davidii | reverse complement strand
TGCACCTTCCTTGGGGGTTCTCACAGGACAGGTGGGGTGGCAACCAGCACATAGACAAAGAAGCATACTACATGAGGCCAGCTCACGTGCCCTTGACCAGAATCCAACCTGGGACCTTTTGATCCACAGGCCAACGCTCTTTCCACTGAGCCAAACTGGCTTGTGCCATTTTTAATTTTTTGAGGTAACTCCATACTGCTTTCCACAGTGACTGCAGCAACCTACATTCCCACCACAGTGCATGAGGGTTCTCTTTTCTCCACATTCTTGGCAGCACTTGTTGGTTTATTTATTGATGATAGCCATTCTGACAAGTGTGAATGGTCTTGTAGTGTAGTTTGATATCAGGTAGCATGATTTTTCCAACTTCGTTCTTCTTTCTCAAGATTGCTGTGGCTATTTGGGATATTTTATAGTTCCATATAAATTTTTGGAATATTTTTTCTAGTTCTGTGAAATATACAATTGGTATTTTTATAGGAATTGTGTTGAATCTACAGATTGCTTTACATAGTATGAACATTTTAATGATGTTAATTCTTCCTATATGCTTCCGGGTTATTTGTATCATCTTCAATCTCTTAAAATTTTCTGAGTTCAGGTCTTTTACATCCTTAGTTAATTCATCGGTATTTTATTCTTTTTGAAGCAATTTTGAATGAGATTGTTTTCTTAGTTTCTCTTTCTGATAGTTCATTATCTAATCTAATAAAAGAGAAACATGCAAATTGACTGTAACTCCACTATGCCCCAAGCCACGCCCACCAGCCAATCAGAGCGACTATATGCAAATTAACCCAACCAAGATGGCGGCCGGCAGCCACGGAGTTAGAGCAAGCAGGAGGCTTGGTTTCCCCGGCGATGGAGGAAGATAAGCTTCCTGCCTGCCCTGGCCGGCTGTGGCCTCTGCTCAAGGAAACAAAGCTTCAATTATAGAAGATAAATAAATCCCAGATACCTGCTTCCAGCCAGCCTTCACTGGGAGCTTGGGTGGCTAGGGGCCGTGGCCAGCCTTCAAACAGCCATCAGTCCCTCACCCAGGCTGGCCACACGCTCATGGGGTGAGGGTCCCCGCTGGGGGGTTTGGCCATCCTGAAACAGCCCTCAGCCCCTCACCCAGGCTGGCCAGGCACCCCAGAAGGACCCCCACCCTGATCCGAGACACCCTTCAGGGTAAACCAGCCGGCCCCCACCCATGCACTAGGCCTCTATCCTATACTATAGTGAGGGCTCCCAGGCTGCCAGAGGGATGTCTGACTGCCAGTTTAGGCCCAATCCCCCGGGGAGCGGGCCTAAGCCAGCTGGTGGTCATCCCCTGAGGGGTCCCAGACTGCGAGAGGGCACAGGCTGGGCTGAGGGACCCCCCACCCAAGTGCACAAATTTTTGTGCACCAGGCCTCTAGTTGGTTTATAAAAACGCAACTGATTTGTGAATATTTATTTTGTATCCTGCTATATTATTTATCAACTAGAGGCTCAGTGCACACAAAATTGTGTGTGGTTAGGGTCCCTAGGCCTAGCCTGGCCTCCATCACATGGCCTCTGCCACCCTGCAATGCTATGTGAAGCTCCCTGCCCTGGGACTCTCCACAATGCTCCCGGCCCCACGACTGCTCCAGGAGGCTCCCCCACCCCTCAACTGCTCTGCGAAGCTTGCTGCTGCCCCACAAAGCTCACCACTGGATGCTCTGCGAAACTCCCCCACCCCGCGACTGCTCCGCTAAGCTCATGGCCAAAGCAGCCTGCCACCAGCAGCTCAGGAGCCTGGGGATGGGGATACCAAGAGGTGCTCCATGCACTTCACGATGACTGGTCGCCCATTCAGTTGTGACCGCACCTAGCTCTTTATATATATTAGGATGTTAGTAGGTGTTTTGTGTTTTGTTTTGTTTTGTTTTTTTGTTTTTTTGTGTGGAATCTTTAAGGTTCTCTATATACAGACAGTATCATGTCATCTGCAAATAATAACAGTTTTACCTTTTCTTTCCAATTTGAATACCTTTTGTTTCTTCTTCTTGTCTGATTGCTGTGGTTAGGGATACCAGTACTATCCTATATAATAAAGAGGTAATATGCAAATTGACCTCATGCCCTCACACAAGATGGCCACCCCATGTGGTCACAAGATGGATGTGCCCATGTTGTCACAAGATGGCTGCTCCCATGTCATCATAAAATGGCCACCACAAGATGGCCAGCAGGGGAGGGGAGTTTGGGGCAGGGGGACCAGGCCTGCAGGGGAGGGCATTTAGGGGCAACTAGGCCAGCAGGGGAGGGCAGTTAGGGGTGATCAGACCAGCAGGGGAGGGCATTGGGGGAGATCAGGCCAGCAGGGGAGCAGTTAGGTGTCAATCAGGCTGGCAGGGGAGCAGTTAGGGGGTGATCAGGCAGGCAGGCAGGCAAGCAGGCAAGCAGTTGGGAGCCAGTGGTCCTGGATTGTGAGAGGGATGTCCGACCACCAGTTTAAACCAGCAGTCGGACATCCCCCAAGGGGTCCCAGATTAGAGAAGGTGCAGGCTGGGCTGGGGGACAACCCCCCCACCTCGTGCACAAATTTTGTGCACCAGGCCTCTAATGTTGAATAAGAGTAGTGAAAGTAGACATCCCTGTCTTTTTCCCAATCTTAAGGGAAATGTTTATAGTTTTGCCCACTGAGTGTGATGTTGGCTGTGGGTTTTTCACATATGGCCTTCCCAATGATTTCACTTCCGATAATATATCCAAAGAAACCTGAAATACGAATTCAAAAGAATATATGTACTCTTACGTTCATTGCAGCATTAGTTACAACAGCTAGGGTTAGAAGTAGTCCAAGTGCCCATCAGTAGATGAGTGGGTAAAAAAGCTGTGTTACATTTACACAATAGAATACTATTCAACTGTAAAAAGAAAAGAAAATCTTACCTGTTTGGCAGCATGAATGGACCAGGAGAATATTATGCTAAGTGAAACAAGCCAGTCAGAGAAAAATAAGTACCATTTGATTTCACTTATATGTGGAATATAATGAATGAAATAAACTAACAAACAAAATATAAACAGACTCAGATACAGAGAACAACTGACAGCTGTCAGAGGGGAGAGGGGTAGAGGGCTGGGTGAAAAAGGTGAAGGGATTAAGCAAAGATAGTAAGCTCATAGGCTCAGACAACAGTATGGTGAGTGGGGGGAGATAGAAGAGTGTAACAGGAGGATAAATGGTGATGGAAGGAGACTTGACTTGGGGTGGTGAACACACAGTACAATATACAGGTGATGTATTATAGAATTGTACACCTGAAATCTATAATTTTGTTAACCATTGTCACCCCAATAAATTCAATAAAATAAAAATAAGGATACAAAAGTAAAAAGGAAAGGTAGGGTCAGCAGCGATTACAGAATAACCTAGGCAGTTTCCAGGAGTTTGGAGAGACATTGGGTTTTTATTTCATTTTTTGTATCTTTTATATAAATGAAACAATAGTTACCTTTTGGTTGACAGTCAAGAGGTCATTTTACAATCATTACGAGAAAAAAGAGAAGGGAAGGACAGAGAAAAAAGGACAGTGTTAATCCACACTAAGACATTATGGAGTCACACAGGCTTCCTGCCAAACACCTGAGGAGGAGCCAAGACCAGCACACAAATCTAAGATTTAAGATTGGGTTAACCCACTTGCCAGCTCTGTGACTTGAGATTGAAGACAACCCCTCCTGAGCTTCAATTACTGAAACATAAGAGTACCCATTCCCATAGGGTTATTGGGAGGATTAACTAAGATAATACATTTAAACACTCCTACAATGGCCCATAATAAATGCTAAATATAGTGGTTATTATTATTATCATTAATTGGTTTTCATGACCTTGTCTTCTAAACTCTAAGTTTTATGGGGGTAGAACCCATTTGCCCAACTTGTTCACTATTATATACTCAGCATGCAGCAAACCTGGCATGTGGTAGGGGTTTAACAAATATTTATAGGGAAGATTTACTTGTTTTCATTGTTCCCTATGGTCGGTAGCAATCTTTTTTTTTAAATTTTGCTCTTTCCATTCCTTTTACTTTCATAAGTGTTTTATAAATTATAGACATCATAACACTTAATCCTTAAATATTATAGTGTGCATCTCTAAAAAATAAGGACATTTTACTCCATAACCATGATATCATTATCACAACCAACAATCATTTCCTCTATTATCTAATACCAAAAAATTGACAATAATTCCAAAATATCATATAATACCTATTCCACTTCAGATTTCTTCAATTGATCCCCAAAATATTCTTTGCAGCTGCTCTTATCATACCAAGATAAAATAGAGGATCAAAATTACATTTTATAATTAGCTCTTTGCATTCTCTTTTGACCAAGAACCCCCACTTCTTTTTGTTTGAACCCCCACTTCTATAATATTGACTTATTGAAGATAGTGTCCAATATTCCATGTTTTGGATTTGCCTGATTTCTTCATTAAGTGTAACACCTAACATGTTCCTCTCTCTCTGCATTTCTCCTGAGATGGAAGTTAAATCTAAAGTCTAGATATGATCCAGTTAAATGTTTTTATCCGGAAAGCCTCATAGATGATGCTTTGTCCTTAGCACTGCATCACACCAGGAGGCATACAATGTTGGGTTGGTCTACTGTTACCAATACTGAGATTGATCACTGGGTTAGAATAGTGATAGCTTGATCCTTTCATTGCAAAGTAAAGGGTTCCCCCCTTGGAACCAGCAACTAAACTGTGGAGTGATAATTTTCCTTGTAAATACATAATCTACTATTAACCTTTCAGCCCAGATTATTTTAACCTCCACTGATGATCCTTACCTGAATTACTTATCCCAATAGTGGGTGCAAAATGGTAACTTTCCCATTCTATCATTCCTTCTTCACTTATTAGTCAGCATTCTCTGTAAAGCAGAGCTTTCCCTAGTCCAGTGGTTGGCAAACCGCAGCTCGCGAGCCACATGTGGCTCTTTGGCCCCTTAAGTGTGGCTCTTCCACAAAATACCATGTGCGGGCGCGCACGTACAGTGCGATTGAAACTTTGTGGCCCATGAGCAGAAGTCGGTTTTCAGCCTGGGTGAGTCTATTTTGAAGAAGTGGTTTGGAAGTGGGGGGTGTTGGTCGGTGGGGCGACCGGAGACGCGGTGCAGGCGGGCCGCGGGATACACAGAGCGCGATTCATGCATGAGTTGAGTGAGCCAGTCAGTCAGCAGCCTCATGTGCAGTGGTTAGTGCTAGTCGAGTCCGCAAATTGCGCACGTGACAAAAGTACATA
>NW_006287066.1:856952-858002 GCF_000327345.1 Myotis davidii | reverse complement strand
CTTTATGATGATAAAAGAAAACATTTTTTAGGTGCCCTGTTTGATATGGCTACAAAGAAGCAAAGAAAAATGGAGGACGAAAACCGTGAATTTAAAGTTGAATGGACCGAGACTTTCAGGTTTATTCAAAACTTAAATGGTGTTTTATAAATGCATCCGAAGAGCTATTTCAGGATTTTAAGAACAAAGCAGATATTCTTTAAAAAATTAAAAATTGTCTGCTAAAACAGTGAAAGATAGAACAGTCAAAATGTCTTCGAATATAACCAACCAGCAAGTCGAAGATCTTAAATTGGTTTCAGCTTTATCAATAGCAGTTGACGAGTCTTGTGACATAAATGATACAGCGCAAGTTTCACTTTTTGTACAATTTATTTCATCTACAGGTCCTAAAGAAGAACTTTTAGCATTATTGCCACTCAAAGGTCAAACACGTGGAGAGGAGATAGCAAATGCTGTAATTGAGTGCATTGAAAAACATCATATTCCACTCGATAAAATTGTCTCAATTTCAACAGATGGGTCAAAAAGTATGACCAGCGTAAGAAATGGGTTTGTTGCTATTTTGAAAGAAAAAATTAATCACGAGATACTTACTTACCATTGCATCATTCATCAAGAAGCGCTCTGTGCGCAGACATTTCCAGAAGAAATTTGCAAAGTTATGGAATTGGTGATTAAGATTATCAACTCCATTATAGCTAAAGCTCTTAATCATCACCAATTTAAAGAATTTTTAGTTGAAATGGAGAGTGAGTGTGCAGATCTTCTGCTGCATAACAAGGTACGTTGGTTATCAAGAGGAAATGTTTTGTAACGTTTCGCTTCCTTATTAACAGAAATTAAAGCATTTCTCATTGAGAAGGGTGTTCACTATCCAGAACAGGGGTCCTCAAACTTTTTAAACAGGGGGCCAGTTCACTGTCCTTCAGACCGTTGGAGGGCTGGACTATAGTTTTAAAAAAAAAAAAACTATGAACAAATTCGTATGCACACTGCACATATCTTATTTTGAAGTAAAAAAACAAAACGGGAACAAATACAATATTT
>NW_006287066.1:853795-856526 GCF_000327345.1 Myotis davidii | reverse complement strand
TTAGGGCCTACATATTTATGTGAACAATCATTTTCAAGCATGAACCTTATCAAGAGTAAATTGAGAAGTCGTCTTATTGATAAGAACCTGGAATTGCGCCTAAAATTAAAAACAACAACATACAAACCTGACTTACCCAGACTTTCCAAGGAGATGCAAGGCCATTGTTCACATTAGTGTTTGTCAGTCATTGTCATGATTTAATTTTATGGATATTGTAAGCTTAATTGTAAGGATTTAATTTTATCAATAAATAATATCGTTATTAAGTATGATATCAAGTTTTATTCAATGTATCTATAGTTTAACTACGACTTAAAACTTTAAGTAAAGTTTATTAAGTTAATTTTAGGGAACATTGTGGAGTGAAAGAAGATGTAGAGTCAAGGATTGAGAAAGGTATGTTGAGATGGTTTGGACATATAGAAAGGATGAAGAAAAGGAGATAGACGAAACAAGTATACAAGACAAGTGTGGATGGGAGAGTTGGAAGGGGTCGACCTCAGCGAACGTACCTCAATCAGATTGAGGACATTTTTAGCAAAGGCCAGCTTAGGAGTACCCTAATTAGGTTAATAACAATGTACCTACCCATATAGTTTAAGTTTAAAAAATTTGGCTCTCAAAAGAAATTTCAATCGTTGTACTGTTGATATTTGGCTCTGTTGACTAATGAGTTTGCCGACCACTGCCCTAGTTGAATGGCACTATTTAGTTATAGCTCCTAATGGAAAGGCAGGATATGTATGTATAATTCTTTCCCTTTAACAATTAATTTGCAAAAAAAATGTTATTGGTAATAGCAACCTATTTTAAATTCTAGAGTCAAAGCAAAGCTAGCAGAACAGTTTTTCTCTATCATCTGGCCTGATACTAATTGTCTTAGCATTAGTCTGGGGAGGGATTGAAGGAATGGGGAGTGTGGCCGCTGCCCAGACTGCTTAGGTGTAAATTAGACCTCTGATCTCATTCCTCTATTCTTCAGGTTCCTTCTCATGCAGTTGGCTCATACTTTATCTAAGATAATACACAGCTATTGTGTATTATCAGGTTTTGGTTATACAATTTATGTATTTGGTGTTAATCTTCTCTCTATATTTGGAAATATCTCATAATGTGATTTTTCCAATGTGTCGCTTAGAAAAATATTCCACAAATGGGATTTGTTGTCACTTATTTTTCCGCTTTGGCTGAAATTTTATTTTAAACATGCCAATGAGGACTCAATTCTGAAACCTCAAATGGAAGTAAATAACTCCCCTCCATCCCCACTGTTTACATCATGTATCTGTGACTGGGCCCATCATTAGCATAAAACCTCCACTCGCTGCCTAGTCAAGCAAAACCAGCTGCGCTGAGCTCTTTAACACAGGCTCATAAATCCAGCCCTGCTCAGTCCTTCTCTAGCCCTGCACCCCTCAACACCCTGCCATCCCGTGTCTCTAGATTTGCTCCCCCAGAACCCAGCTTAGCATGGCTGCATTGCAGAGCTCCCTTCTGAAATCAAGTGCAGAATGTCCTACCCTTTCTTTGACCCCTTTGTTGCCACACTGCAACATAAGCTCCCATCTAATTGCTGCTCTGCCTCTCTCAGCAGAACTTGACCTCTTTCTGAGCTCCTCTCTTAAAGCAACTGTCTGTGCTTTTCATTATGTTTGCCAAGATGTATTAGCTTGAACTTTTCCCGGACGAAGCTTGTTTTGTTACTTTTTCTTCAAACCTCTGAGGAAGCAGGTTCAAGAATGCAGCCTTCTGGGGAAAGCTTTTAATCTCAGAGACTTCAGCCAAGACAGTTGAGTTAATCAGTCTGTCCCCCTTGTGCTGTGTGAGAACTGGCCCTTTAAGAAGTGGACAAATTCTGGTTCCAACTCCAAACCTCAGTTGGAAGTTAAGCTGCAATTTGAACACACACGTCCTGCCCAGAAATCTGCCCCAGCCTGGAGCTGGCTTTCTCCTACAAGGCTGTCCCCCTCAAACCCATCCCACGCAAACACAAACGGCTTCTTTTAAACATTGAAGTAGCAGAGCCTCCACCCTGAAAAGGAAATTGAAAGCCAAGTTCCAGGCACCCTCAGGTTCTCCAGTGCAGCTCCTATGGCAGGCTGGGTTTACCCAATACAGTGCCAGCCAGAATTCCTTTATGATCACCAGGAAGATGTCATCCCTGTATCTCAGTTAATCCTTCACTTAAAAATAAAAGTGCTCATGAGACAGAGAGAAGAGAGGGGAAATGAAGAGTGATACGAACGCTAAGCGGTTAGCTTGGCTAACAATAGCACCAACAAAAGAAAGAGAGAGAGAGAGAGAGAGAGAGAGAGAGAGAGAGAGAGAGACAACTAAAATGGTGGCATAGGTAAACACCTGAATTTGCCGCCATGCACAACCACATTAAAACTTCAACTAAAAGACAAAATGGGCAGAGGAGAAACCAAGATGGTGACATAGGTAAACACCGGAGTTTGCTGCCTCGAACAACCACTTCAAAAATACAACTAAAAGACAGAACAGACATCATGCAGAACCACAGGAAGGCTGGCTGAGTAGAAATTCCTCAACTAGGAGGAAAGAGAAAAGCACTGAGACTCAGAGGAGGCACAGTGCAGAAGTAAAATACTAAGGTAGAGAGGCGCACATGGAGCGGGCTTGGGGCTGAGGGCGGTTGTCATTTTCAATCGGGAGGGAGTCTCAGACTCTGAGCTCCAGTTCCGGGCGAGTCTCTGGGGCCCCAGAC
>NW_006287066.1:820178-852130 GCF_000327345.1 Myotis davidii | reverse complement strand
AGAGTGGGTGGGGAGGGAGGGAGGAGGGTGGGTGGGAACGGGGTGGAGGGGAGTTATGAGGGGAAAATAGGAACATATGTAATAATCTGAACAATAAAGATTTAACTAATCAAAAAAAAAAGCAAATTGAAAATTTTTCAGCATAAAAAAAAATAAATAAAAGACAAAACTAATATCATCCAGAACCACGGAATGGCTGGCCGAGTGGAAATTCTACAACTAGAAGGAAAGAGAAAAGGGCATTGAGTCCGGTAGGAGGTGCAGAGATGTGGAAGTGTGGAGGCACGGAGGCGTGCACTAAAGGGGCTGGCAGCTGGGTACACTGTTGTCTTTTTCAATTGGGAGGGAGATACAAGCTCCCAACTGCTCTGAACTCCAGTTCCAGGTGAGAATTTGGGGACCCAGACACATACAGAGAGAAACTGAACTGTCTGGCATTGGGCTGAAATGTGAGGGCGGCTTTCTTGCAGAGGTGCTTGCAGCGGTCATTGTTCCTGCACAGGGCTGTGGGACACAGACCCCGGGACCTCTCTGAGGCAGAGAAGACTGGCAGCTATTGCAGTTGGCTCGGCCCTGGTGATTCCCTGAGACCCCGCCCCACCCAATTTACAACCCCACCCAAGCTGTGTGCAGAGGCTTTTGCATCTGAATGGCCTGGCCTTTCTCCACTTAAAAACCTGGGAAGACTCAGTGAGTGCCAAAGCCCCACTGAAGTAAGTCTTGCCCCATAAGGGTGTCTCCAGCACAGAAGTTCTCCCATTGTAGGCCCAACTGGTCATCACAGTCAATTGGCCTGCAGGCCAATTCCTTCCAGTGATACCAACAGCAATCAAAGCTTATCTACAACAAGACCGTGCACACAGCACACAAAGGGGTGCAGCGAGTGTCCACCTCAGGTAATTTGGGAGGCAGAGCCACTGGGCCCTATAGGACACCTAACACAAAAGCCACTCTATCAACACAGGGAAGCAGCCAAAATGCAGAGACAAAGAAACAGGTCACAAATGAAAGAAATGGAGAAAAGCAAACTACTGGATATAGAGTTCAAAACCACAGTTATAAGGTTACTCAAGAATCTTCTAGAAACCTCTGAGAAATATAGTGAAACCCTCAAGGATATGAAAAAGGACCAATTAGAAATTAAGCATAAACTGACTAAAATAAAAAATAATATACAGATATCCAATAGCAGACCAGACGATCCCAAGAATCAAGTCAAAGATTTGAAATACAAAGAAGCAAAAAACACCCAACCAGAAAAGCAAAAGGAAAAAAGAATACAAAAATATGAAGATAGTGTAAGGAGCCTCTGGGACAACTTCAAGCGCACCCACATCCGAATTATAGGGGTGCCAGAAGAGAGAGAGCAAAATATTGAAAACCTATTTGAAGAAATAAGAAATGATTATTTCTCGTTGGCCTGTGCAGTTCAGCTGATTAGATCATTATTCTGTGCACCAAATGGTCGTGGGTTTGATTACTGGTCAGGGCACATACTCAGGATGCTAGTTCCATCACTGAATGGAGTGGCAGCCAATTAATGTTTCTCTCACATTGATAGAGCTCTCTCTCTCTCTCTCTCTCTCTCTCTCTCTCTCTCTCTCTCTCTCTCTCTCTTCCTCTTTTTTGCTAATCAATGAAAAACATATCCTTAGGTGAGGATTAAAATAAAAGAGAGAAGAAGAAGAAGAAGAAGAAGAAGAAGAAGAAGAAGAAGAAGAAGAAGAAGAAAATGGTAAAGGTAAAAATTATGAACAAACAATGTGACAACAAATACATATTTATCAACAAGTGAATCTAAAAATCAAGTGAATAAGAAATCTGATGAACAGAATAAACTGGTGAATAGAATCAGGGTCATAGAAAGGGAGAGGATTGAAAATTCTCAGGGGAAGGGAGTGTGGGGGTGCAGGAAAAAACTGGACAAAAATCATACACCTATGGATGAGGACAGTGGGGGCGTAAGGGCAGGGGATGGGGTGGGAACCAAGTGGAGGGGAGCTATGGGGGGGGGGAAGAGGGACAACTTTAATAATCTGAACAATAAAGATTTATTAAAAATAAACAAACAAACAATTACCCACAAGCACTCAGTAAGTCTGCTAGATCCATAATTATACTGGGGTCTTCTGTAATGCTTACTTCTCTCATTTACATTTGGAAGCAATAAGGCACTAGGCAATTAAAATCACATGGCAATTACCACCTAAATAAAAAATAAATAAAAGTCATCTATAAAAAGCACTGGAAGGCTTTTTCTTGCAGCCCCGGGCCTTTGCCAGGGGACAGATTTCTCTCCCTCATATGTTTCTTTGTGTATTTTTTTTTCTTCCTTCCTTTCTTCTTTCCTTTCACTTTTAACTGAGCCCTCTCTGTCTGAGAAGCAATCTGCAGGGAGTGAGAGGTGCTTGCCCTGTGCAGGCTCTAGGAACAGGTGAGGCTGTCTCCCTGTTGATCCGGACCATGGACTGTTAGGATGCAGTAGGGAGACCCCACTCCTCAGTAAGGTGGGGTCCTGTGGAGGTCATACCCAGAACTCCCAGAACTGCTGCTTTTTCTATAACCTTCCATGCTGTTTCATTCCCATTTCCTTCTTCCCCTGAATGTCCCTCTAGCATAAGCTCATTCCTTTGGTGACAAAATGACCAAGGTAGTCATCAGGCCGGAGGCTGCCTCCTCACACCCTCTTCTGCACTTGGTTTTTGACAAGGCTAATCTATGTGGCTCAGCACATCCAAGGATGGCCTTCTCCCCAACTCCATTGTCTGGCTGCTCCACCCCAATGTCTTTGTAAATAAAATAGTATAATCTCAAGAGAGGAATCAATCAATCAATATGTAAATAAATCCACAAGGAAGGGGGATGTCCTAGGACTTCGCAAAGACGTGATAAAGCATTTTAGAAGATGGATGTTGCTGGTGGGCTCTAATTGAAGGGCTAGGATCCCAGAGGTGGGCTATGGGAGAAAGTGAGCCGTAACTAAAACTCCCTCATGGACTGATTTGACTTCAATATATTCCAGAAGCCAGTTTAACTGCTGGTTCAGTCTCAGGCTTTGGTCTTCCTTCTCTCAAATTTCTGCATTTCAAGTAGTTTTTGTCAGCCCTGAGTCTTATTGAGAATCTTTCTGGATACATAATAGGCTCTTCTGAGAACACAGTGCTGGGAATTCTGCCCTTGGCCAAAGGAAGAACCAGGCATTCCCTACTTAAAAGAGAAATGCTGGTAATTTCTCATTTTGAATTGGAAGTACAGATGCAGGCTCTCACTGTTCACACAGACTCAGAGCCACATTGTTATTGGGGTAGAGTCCAGGAGAAGGTAGAGGTAGAGCTTTCAATCTTGTGGGTCCTTGTGTACCACCCAGCCAGCATGGAAGGCCACAGACATGGACCTCCATGACCCTCTTGTCAATTCACAGCCCCCTAGGCCTCCCTGCTGCCAGTCTCCTCTGCTTAACTCCTACATTGCTATCTGATTCATTCTCTCTTCTCCCTTTCCCCCTATTTTTTCTCCTCTGCCTCTGGGAAAATGTCAAACACATGTAAAAATAGAATAGTAAAATGATCCTCCATGGACTATGAGCCCATTACACAGCTTCAACAATTATCAGCTCATAGTCTATCTTGTTTCAATTACATTCCCATGCACTTTCACCACCACTCTTCACCTCTCATCTTACTGGGGTGATTTTGAAGCAAATTTGAAATATCAATTAATGTGTAAATAATTTAGCATATATCTCTACAGATAAAGACTATTTTGAACATAAAAATAATTTTGTTATTACATCTAACAATAATTCCTATTGTCTCTAAATATGCAGTGTTAAAATTTCCCCAATGTCTTTATTTATTTTTACATTTGTTCAATTCAGAATCTAAACAAGGTCCATATACTATAATTGTGTGTGTGGTGGGGGGTCATATAGGTTCTATTTCTCTCTCTCTCTCTTTCTCTCTCTCTCTCTCTCTCTCTCTCTCTCTCTTTCAGAAGAAACTGAGCTATTAGAACTATATAGAGTTTTTAGATTTTGCTGACTGCATCCCTGTGGTATTGTTTAGCATGTTCCTCTGTCCGTTTTATTTTCTTAAACTAGTAGTCAGATGAAGAACTTCATCAACTTCAGGTTTGTTTGCTTCTTTCTTTACAAAATACTTTATAGGTGCTGTTGTGTTCTTTCATCAGAAAGCACATTATTCTTTTTAAAAAAAATTTTTTGTGCTATTAACAGCCATTGAATGCTATTGTCCAGATCTACTATCTCATCTATTTCATTAAGGGTTGAAGAACGGTGACATTCTAGTTGTCATTCAATCTTCATTTATTAGCTAGAATGTTGCTATAAAGAGAAATTCCCTTCATCAACCAACTTGTCACCCTTAGTTGACTCATCCCTTGGAAATTTTAGGTTACACAGCCAGACTATAAAAGTACTTTGCGGCCAATGTCCTCCAGAACTTGGGGTAGATTCTATAGAAAAAATTTGATTTTTTTCTAGGCTACCTATGTCCATTTTTTAAAAGATATTTCAAAATCCATTTGCCAGTCAAGAAATTGGCCCTGCTTCAATATCTGTAGGTTCCACATGTACCAGTGGGAGAATATAGGTTAATTTCAATAATTTAGAAAAAAATCTCAACTCAGTCTTCCCAAACTCCAACCTATGCCTCCAGATTTCAGAACTGGGCCTCACACAGGGTATAGTGTGGCCTTTAGTGTGACCCACTATAAATGATGTTCAAGCCATGAATCCACACTTCCAGGGTTATCCTGCATGTTGCCTGCATGTTAAGGAAGATCTATCCTCAGTTTTGAAGGTACTCAGTCCTGGTTTTGAGGAGCAGGAAAGCATAAACTCCTTCATGTAGAGAAGCCATCAACAATTGAGGCCAGGGTCCCGCTGCTTACGTTATGCCACCAACCTCACCCACTGACCATGGGACTCAGAGTCCCTCCTGCTCACATGTGTTCTGGAAAGAGAGATATGCTACTCGGGGCTCTTGGCAACCGTGGAGACCTGTAGGCTGCAGCTGGGTAGTTTTCCATCAGGTTACACCAACAGAGGCTTTGCTGCCTACACCTGGTGGCGGAACTGAGAGGTGGGTGTTCCCACACAAGCTGTCAGCAGCCTACTCAAAGACTCTTAAATTCCCAAGAGACTCATCCAAGAAGATAACATTTAGGTCCTTTCCTCAGGGCCAGGCCAGCCAGCCAGTGGTTTATGGACCCTGTTGAACCATAAATTGAATGGATGAATTTTAACCAATATTCAATAGGATCTCTGAGGAGTCAGATGTAGTGAACTGGCCTGGACTGCAGCCACAGGCTTGAAAATCAGCTGGCTACTGGCTATATCTGCTATCTAGCCCCCACTGGGACAAAGCTTGTCCCACCAGGAATATGAGGAGAAGCAATGGCAGGATTTCAGCAGGTTCTCTATTCTTAGCGCCCAACAGACAGAATGCAACGAGGATAGGGAACTGGGTACCACCCATGCTGACTACCATTGTAAGTTTGGTGCTTGGGGACCCAGTTGGGTGGGCCCTGTGTCCGACTGCAAGAATGTGGGAGAGGAATTAATCATCTCTACTTGAGTCTTTCAGCTAACACTTCAAGTTTCTCTCTAGGCCAGAGGGTGTTCTGGCTTTTCAACAAAATGCAAAGAGATATTGGTTAAAATTCATCCCTTCCAAATATGTGAGCTGGACTCTAGTTCAACAGGGTCCATAAACCACCTGGTGCAAGCTGGTCTCTGTGCAGGTGGTTGTATCTGCCAAGCACCCACAACAGGGGCAGAATAGCAGGAAGTGAGAGTGGAACCTCTCACCTGTAAGATGCTTTGAGTCTTACTTGTGGAGCCTGAAGTGGGAAGGACACAGGAGAAGTTAGTATTATTGCTCATCTTAGGCTCATGTTACATGCTGCTAATAAATGTAGCTGGCATGAATCCTATGGCTCTGCCAGCTTCACTCTAGTGTCCTGATACCAACAGACCATGCAAATACTCACTGGGTAGGAATCAAGCAATCTGAAATCTCTAAGCTGTACTGGGACAGATCTTGCCAAGTGTAAAGACTGGTTCTCAAAGCCTCATACCCAGGTCTGCAGGCGATCAAAAGCTCCTGGGATTCTTGCCACACCCCGGGCGTTCTTTGCAGAGGGATGAACTTCCTGTTAGGAATTAACATGGTGATGATATAGGGCTGCCATTTGCTTCTACTTGATGCCAGCTTTTTAATCAGCTCAGATCATCCCCAGGATCCACAAAAGTAGCCTTGCTGGGAGCTCAGACTCATTCACATCAGGAATCAGTGTAAAACACTAAGTGTAGTAGTCATTAATGCTATCCACCAAATATTCTTTGTTCTCTGCCATCTGGACATATGGCAAGGTTGCCTTTTTTATTTCATTGTGTTTGAATGTGACCATACGACTAGCCTGACCAATGAATTCACAGCAGAAGTGACATTTGTCACTTCTAAGCCAAAGTATTTAATTTCTGAGCAAAATACTGCTGCCCTCAACATGACCTCTCTCCATCCCTCTGCCATGACAACTGGCAATGTTTAAAATGGTGGTTGCTCTGTCAGCGTGGGTGTCAGAGTAGAGCCCTGCTGACCCATGATGGATGTGTAGTATTACCCAATAAAACTTGGTTGTTATAAGCTACCAGGGTTCTGGAATTATTTGTTACTACAAGATAACCTACACTACTCTGACTGATACATAGGTCAGACATGTTTGTTTAGGGCAAAGTGGCTGTCCTGGCTGGGCTTCAGACTGAATAGCCTTCTTAAAGTTCCAGGGTCTGATGCAAGCTCCTAAGCAATTTCTTGGCCAGGAGTGATTATCCATTTTAGTGACACATCCATAGACTTTCTGGCCTGGCTCTTCCAGATACCCAGAATAGTGCCCTGGACTTCTGAGGCCTTGCATTTCTCATGACACCTCACACTATCTGTAGGGCATGAGCCAGATGATAGGCCAGGAAGCCCAAGGTGCAGTAGGTGGAATAATGGCCCCCAAAGATATCCATATTCTACCCCCAGGACCTGTGAATGTGTTACTTTACATGACAAAAGGGACTCTACAGATGTGATTAATTTAGGGATCCTGGATTATCTGGGTGGACCCAATGTAATTACAAAGATTCTTATAAGTGAAAGAGGAAGGCAGGAGCATTGGAGTCAGAGAGAGCTTTGAAGATGCTATGCTGCTGGCTTTGAAGACGAAGAAGGAAGATGCTGTGCCAAGGAATGCAGGTGGCATCTAGAAACTGGAAAAGGCAAGGAAGCAGATTCTCCCCTAGAGCTTCCAGAAGGAACACAGCCCTGCCAACACTTTGATTTTAGCTTGGTGAGCTAAAATCAGATTTCTGACCTACAAAATTGTAAGATAGTAGATTTGTGTTGGTTTTAGCAACTAAGTTTGTACTAATTTGTTACAGCAACAATAGGAAACTAATACACAATGGAAACTCACTCCTGCTCTTGAACACTCTCAGGAGACAACCCCCCGCCCCCCCCCGCCCCAATTGCCAGAGCTACAGAAGATATATTGGATGGAGCATGTGGAGCCCCCAGCAACTGTGTTATGACTATGTGACCTATCCACAGACCACAATTCCTGGAGTGATTATGGTAGATATTCTTCAAGATCCTCCAAGTTTGAATCTTCTGTCCACTGCCTATCACTTTCAAATCACTAAGGGCTTTTGCACCAATGTAATATATCCTTCATATGCATTGTTATATGTCGAGCATGTCGTAGACATCAATAAATATTAGGTAAATTGAAGAATAAAATGTCATGAAGAATTATCTGATTATGTATGTACTTCTTGATGATTTATTGTAAATCTCCAGCAAGGAACACATAAAACTGAGTTACTCAATAAAAAAATCCAAACGCAACAGGAAATGAATTTTTTTTATAAAGAACTTAATGCTTTGCCCACTCACAGTTTTGTCAGGTGCAAACAATCTACATGATTCTCCTTAGTTGGCTGATTCTTTTCATCCTTCAGCTGTGCGTGTTTTATTTGTGTGGTGTGCTGGCAGAAGGATTTTCTGACAGTGCAACACATCCATCCTCCCATGGGTACAGGCTTCCTTCAGCTTATTAAAAATTCACTCATTTTTTTAAGACAAGTAGTAGCATGAGTTTGTAAGCAAGGATGTTCAGTGGGACCAAACTGAAGCAAACTCATATTTCAGTGACTTGAATATAATTTCATTAATTTATATCTATTCTGACCCTGCTATTAAGTAACAATTATGAAAATAATTAATGTGTGTACTGCCATTAAGCAACATATATCACTTAAAATTAATAATCTGTTCCTGAAACAGAAATTCTGCCCCTAAATACTGAGCAATATTTTAAATGGGGATAATCATTCCATAAAACCCCAAAATTCTAAGATAATTTCCTAAAATATAATTGAAACATGGCAAAATGCTTATATATGTAACAACTATCATCTTTGCTTGTAAAATGCTTCAAGCATCACTCTCTGGTCATCAAAATTACAAAGTTTAAACTAAAATGGATCTAACAGTTAAATAGAACATCTAAACCTACAAAATATTTGTGACTTTGAATTAGGCAAAGATTTCTCAGATATGACACCAAAAACATAATCTATTAAAGAAAAAAGATACTAAGTTGGGTTTCATAAAAATTAAAAACTTTTGCTCTTCCAAACACACTGTTAACAGAACGAAAAGACTAAGGTGAAGGCCTGGGGTGGGCAGGAGCCGGGTGGAGGGGGACAAGGAGGGAAAGATAAGGAAAAACATCTGTAATACTCTCAATAATAAAGAAAAAGAAGGAGAGAGAGAGAGAGAGAGAGAGAGAGAGAGAGACAGAATACTAGCCACAGAGGGGAAAAAAATATTTTCAACTTACACATCTGATAAAAGGCTTGATCTAGGAATATACAGAGACTATTTAGAACTTAATATTGGAAAAAAGTAACCCAGTAAAATATGGGCAAAAGACTTCATCAAAGAAGAGATAGGGATGACAAATAAGCATATGAAAAGATGTTCATGCTCATAAGACTTTAGGGAAATGCACTCTACAATTAAAATAGCTAACATTAAAGGAAGCTGACAATACCAAGTGCTGATGAGGATATGGGACAATAGGAATTCTCATTCATTGCTGGTGTAAGTGGCACAGCCACTTTGGAAGACAGTTTGATATTCTCTTACAAAGTTAAGCATACAATAATCACATGACCTAGTAATTTCTCTCTTAGATATTTATCCAAAGGAAATGAAAACTTATTTTCACATAAAAACCTTATGTGATTATTTGTAATGGTTTTATTCATAACAAAATCTGGAAACAACTCAAATGATCCTCAACTTGGGGATGAATAAAGGGACTGTGGCCTATCCATTCAATGGAATGTTATCCTATATAATAAAAGCCTAGGTGGCGCCATGCGACGTCATCACAAGATGGCCACCGCGATGTTGTCACAAGATGGCCACCACAAGATGGTCAGCAGGGGAGGGCAGTTGGGGGCAACCAGGCCTTCAGGGGAGGGCAGTTAGGGACGACTAGGTTGGCAGGGTAGGGCAGTTGGGGTGACCAGGCCGGCAGGGAAGGGCAGTCAGGGTTATTGGACCAGCAGGGGAGGGCAGTTAGGTGTCAATAAGGCCAGCAGGGGAAGGGTTAGGGGGTGATCAGGTTGGCAGGCAGAAGCGGTTAGGGGCAATCAGGCAGGCAGGCGAGCAGTTAGGAGCCAGTGGTTCCAGATTGTGAGAAGGATGTCCGACTGCCTGTTTAGGCTCAATCCCTGTTCCCCTAAGGTGTCCCAGACTGAAGAGGGTGCAGGCTGGGCTGAGGGACACGCCTCCCACCCCCCAGTGCATGAATTTTGTGCATCGGGCATCTAGTTAGTAATACAAAGGACAACCTATGATACACATAGCAACATAAATAAATCTCAAATGCATTATACTAAGTAAAAGAAGCCAGACTAAAAAATTTCCTGACTGTATGATTCCATTTATTTGTCATTCTGAAAAGGCAAAACTATAGGTACAGAAAACAATTCAGAGGTTGCCAGGAACCGAGGTGGGGGGAAGAGTTGACTACAAAGGTGCACAGGGGGATTTTTTGGAATGATAGAAGTATGCTACATCTTGATTGTCACGGTGGTTATATGCTTATCAAAACTGCAGAACTGTATACTTTTTTAAAGCACATACTTTCCTGTACATAAACTAAACCTTAATAAAAAACAGCAACAAAATAAAGGCCAGTTGCATTATATGCAATAGCCCAGTCTTGACCTTAGTGGATACTCTGCATGTGATTCTGATAATCTACCATTTGCATTTAGAAAGTTAAGACTTTTCTGCATGTTGTTTTGTTGAAATGTTGGACTGAGGTTTTTATATATAAATACATTTTTTTCCTATATAAACATCAGCCAAAAATATATTGACAAATACATGAGTTCAATAAATTTTGTGTTTTAAGAACTTAGAGCAGTGGTTCTCAACCTTCTGCCTTTTAAATACATACAGTTCCTCATGTTGTGACCCAACCATAAAATTATTTCGTTGCTAATTCATAACTATAATGTTGCTACTGTTATGAATCATAATGTAAACATTTGATATGCAGGATGGTCTTAGGCGACCCCTGTGAAAGGGTCATTCGACCGCCAAAGGGGTTGCAACCCACAGGTTGAGAACCGCTGACTTAGAGGGATTCCACTGGGAAAACAAATTTAAGAGACATTCTGTGGAGCCTGCCAGCCTCATGACACCCTGTTTTAATATCCTGGCTGACAGCCTATACCAATGATGGCGAACCTTTTGAGCTCGGCGTGTCAGCATTTTGAAAAACCCTAACTTAACTCTGGTGCCGTGTCACATATAGAAATTTTTTGATATTTGCAACCATAGTAAAACAAAGATTTATAGTTTTGATATTTATTTTATATATTTAAATGCCACTTAACAAAGAAAAATCAACCAAAAAAATGAGTTCGTGTGGCACCTCTGACACGCGTGTCATAGGTTCGCCATCACTGGCCTATACCATCACTGTTAAACTGACATGCATGCAACAAATCCTGTTGAATAAAAAAAATCCTCTGTGTTTAGCATATTCTTTTCAGGCACTGGGAGTTAAACCAGCAAAAAAGTAGAGAAATCCAATGAAATTTAATAATTGAAAGACTAAAGATAATTTAATTTTGGTTAATATTAATACAAATATTGATTTCCATATCTGGTAACTAGATAATACACAATCTTTTAATTTCCATGGAATATTTATAAAACTTAATCTCTTAGCCTACGGGACATTCTAAAATGTACAAGTAGAATACATATATTCTCTGATTATAATTCAGTGCTGCTATAAATAGATAATAGGAGAATAACCAAAAATTTCTAACTACTTGGAATAAAAATTGCAAATTACAGAATGTTTGGTAAATATTAATATTGTGAATATTACATTTTGAAACTTTTAGGATGTAGCCAAATATGTACTTGGAAGGAAATGAATAGACTTACACACTTCAATTACCAAGATAAAAATTAGCAATGAATTAAGTAAATGATTGAATATGTCTGGCACATATTAAGGAACCAATAAACATTGAAAAACTAGAAAAAAAACAAAAGAACAAATTTAAAAAAATAAGATACAGGAAACATTTTAACACATTAATTTCTAGTTTGAAAACAGAAAAATTAAAACAGATGGATCAACAAGTAACTAGAGGACAATAAAATAGATTACCCACCAACTAGAAAGAAAGCATAGCTACATAAAATTTAGAATAAGAAAGGAGATTCAAGGCTCCATGGGGGCCCTATTAAAAAAAGAAAAAGAAAGGAGATGCAGTCAAAGATATGAGTGAAATTTAAAGAATTATAAGAAAATACTTCCTATACTGTGTTATACATTTGATAACCTAAATGAAATTAGAGATTTTCTAAGACCATGTACATTACTAAAATTACACAAGAAATATAAAACCAGGAGACATTATTAAAGCAAAGGTAAAAAATATGGCATTTGGAGCCAGATACTCTTTTTGAGGGGAACCAGATACTTTTTTTTTTTTGAGCCAGATACTCTTCATTTCAGGTCTAAGCTCTGTCCTTTGGTAGCTATGTAACCTTATCAAGTTACTTCATCTTTCTAAACCTCAGTTTCGCTGTCTATAAAATTGCTCAGACAAAAGAAACTAACCCATAAGAATATAATGTGGGGATTTAAAAGATTTAAAGAGATATATGTAATGCTGATGCACTGATTATTATATTTAAAAAGGTCATGGAAAAATTTAAGAAAGTCAGCAGAGCTATACCTAATCAGAACACTGGACGCAAAGAGTTTTACTGTTTCCACTGCTACTCAAGGTGTTTTAGAACCAGACTGGCACATCAAGACAGAATATAAGTAAATGAAAAGTACAGACCAGTCCTCTTAGGAATACAGATAAAAACTTTCCAAATAAAATATTAGAACTCGCCGAAACCGGTTTGGCTCAGTGGATAGAGCGTCGGCTTGCGGACTGAAAGGTCCCAGGTTCGATTCCGGTCAAGGGCATGTACCTGGGTTGCGGGCACATCCCCAGTAGGAGATGTGCAGGAGGCAGCTGATCGATGTTTCTCTCTCATCGATGTTTCTAACTCTCTATCTCTCTCCCTTCCTCTCTGTAAAAAATCAATAAGATATATTTAAAAAAATATATTAGAACTCAATCTCAGTAGTATTTATATATGGCATATATATCAAATTAATATTGCTTTATTATTTTCTGAGTATATGGTGCTTCAGTTTCCTTTGCTACAGTAACAAATTACCACAAACGTTGTGACTTTAAAAACACACAAACTTATTTTCTTACAGTTTTGGAGGCCAGAAGTCTGAATTTCATTGGGCCAAAACCAAGGTATCTACAAGACTGGACTTCTTCCAGAGGCTCTAGGACAGAATCCATATTTTTTTTTTTTTGCCCTTTTCAACTTCTAGAGCTGCATTCCTTGCCTTTTTCAGCTTTTAGTTTCTGCCTGTATTCTTGGCTGATGGCCCCTTTGTCCATCTCCAAAACCCAAAGTATACTCAAATGTTTCTCTCTGCTGAGATCACCACATTGCATTTTCTCTGTGTGTACAAACTTCCTCTGCTTCCCTTAATAAGAACACATGTGATTATACTGGTCCCACCAGAATAATCCAGGATAATTTTCCCATCACAAGATCCTTAACTTAATCACATCTGCAAGCACCGCCCCCATATTTAATAAATTAGGATACAGATATCTTTGTGTGCAGATTTTTTTAGCCTACCACAGCCTTCCCCTTGGCTGTCAAAAACTCATGTCTGTCACAAATGCAAAATACAGCCACCTCATCCCAACATCCCAAAAGTTTCAACCTGTTTCAGCATCAACTCAAGTCCAAAATCTCATCCTCTATATTAGGTTTGGGTATAATCCATATTGGGGGCAAAAATTCCTCACTATTTGTTCACTTATGAAACTAGAAAACAAGTTATCTGTTCCCAAAATACAGTGGTGTTACAGGTGCAGTATAATAGTTATAGATATTCCCATTCCAAAAGGAGGAAATGGGAGGAATAAAGTGGTCACAGCCCCCAATCAACTTCAAAGTCCAGCAGGGCATATTCCATTAAGTCTCCAGGCCTGGCGCAACTCTCTGGAGTTTAAGATTCTGCCTTCTGGGCCCAAGGCTCTGACTTCCGTCTTTCAAATCACATCTTCTAGCCCTCATACCCTCTAATCCAGCGGTTCTCAACCTGTGGGTCTCGACCCCTTTGGGGATCGAACAACCCTTTCACAGGGGTCGCCAAAGACCATCGGGAAACACATATATAACTACATACTGTTTTTGTGATTAATCACTATGCTTTAATTATGTTCAATTTGTAACAATGAAATTGGGGTCACCACAACATGAGGAACTGTATTAAAGGGTCACGGCATTAGGAAGGTTGAGAACTGCTCTAATCCCTCCAGTTCCTAGGTCTGAGGCTATGCCCTCTGAATTGTCTTTTCCTGTTTGCAGATGAGGAGGGGTTTTTTGCCTGTAGAATTTTGGGAATCTGACAGCCTTCCTTTATTTCATGCTCTCCCTGTTGCTTTCAGTCCAAGCTGTCGGTGTTTCTGACATAACACGCTCATAAATTTTGTGAGTCTCCCATATATTTCACAGAGACTCGAGTGATTAGACCGGAGGGTCCTGCGTAGATCATTCTTGGATAATTCCACATCTATTCGTGGCTTCTGTTGAGATGACTGAGTGGATTAATGAATCACACCTTTACGTGCTTCAGTGCTAGCAAAAGAGTGTCCAACCACAATCTTGGCTTTTTCTCTGAAGTACAATTTTCTAACAATGAATCTGTTATTAGCATTTTTTATTTTATTTTTCAATCTGAACAGGCTGAGAATTTCCCAAATCATCAGTGCTGGTTCCTTTTTTGCTTAACAATTCTTTCCTTAATTTGTGTCTTTCCACTCACATTTTACGTAAGCAATAAGAAGAAATAATGCTGCATCTTCAACACTTGGCATGGAATTTTCCTCAGCTGAACATCCAAGTCCATTGTTTATAAGTTCGGCTTTTCACACGACTGGGACACAATTCAGCAAGGCTTTCTGCCACTGTGTAAGAAGGCTCTCTTTTCTTCCATGTTCCAATAATATGTTCCTCATTTCCTTCTGAGCTCTTGCCAGCAGTGCCTTTAACATTCATGTTTCTACATTCCATTTATATGTGCACACTAGGTGATGATACAGCCTTTCTCTACCATGCTCCTTACTTTGTCCTGAGCCCTCACAGGCAGAGTTTTTAACATCCATATTTCTACCAACAGTCTGTTCAAGGCAATCTATGCTTTTCCTATCACATGCCCCAAATTCTACCAGCCCCTACCCATGCCAATTTCAAAGCCACTTCTACACTTTCAGGTATTTGTTACAGCAGCATTCTACTTCCAGGTACCAAAATCTGTATCAGTCAGGGAGCCATCAGAGAGAGAAACAGAACCAGTGGGGAGAGAGAGACAGAGAGAGAGAGAGAGAGAGAGAGAGAGAGAGAGAGAGAGAGAGGAAGGAGAGAGAGAGAGAGAGAGAGAGAGAGAGAGAGAGAGTTCAAGGAATAGGCTTATATAGTTGTGGAGGCTGGCTGGGCAAGTCTGAAACCCATAGGTCAGGTGGTCAGGAAGAGCAGGCTGGGACTCTCAAGCACATAGGGAAGCTTCAGCCCACACCTGAAATTTCTTCTCCTTCAGGGAAAGCTCAGTTCTGCAATTAAGGCCTTTCAGCTGATTGAATCAGGTCCACCCAGACTGTCTAGGTACAGTGGTCGGCAAACTCATTAGTCAACAGAGCCAAATATCAACAGTACAATGATTGAAATTTCTTTTGAGAGCCAAATTTTTAAAACTTAAACTATATAGATAGGTACATTGTTATTAACTTAATTAGGGTACTCCTAAGGCTTAGGAAGAGCCACACTCAAGGGGTCAAAGAGCTGCATGTGGCTCGCGAGTCGCAGTTTGCCGACCACGGGTCTAGGAGAATGGAACTTGCCACATCATTCCCAGCCTTTTTATTGGAAACACACTGATGATAAAATACCCACAGATGAGTCAGATCTCTGATTCCTACTAAAATCCTGATTTCTGGGCCTCATCCTCCAGAAATTCTGTTTCTTTGTTACTAATGTTGTGGACTCACCCCATAACAAAGAAACAGAATTTCTGGAGGATGAGGCCCAGAAATCAGGATTTTAAAAAGATTCCCAGGTGATTCTAATGTGCAGCCAAGGTTGAGAACCATTGGTCTAGGATAATCTTTACTTAAAGTCAACTGATTATGCACATTAATCACATCTACAAAGTGCTTTCATAGCAACACCTAGATAAGTATTTGTTTGAATAAATGAGGACTATAACCTAGCCAAATTGATACATAAAACTGACCATCACATGTTGTAAGTAGATAGTCTATGCAAAATATTTAGACAACCCAGAAATATAAAATAATGTAATGAAAACTACCAGGAGACCTACTACCCAGAATTACCGCTGCAAACCCCAAAAGCAATATATGTTCACCATGCAGCATTCAGAAAGATATAAAGGAGTAAGTAAATATTATTGAAAGTCCCATAACTCAGAGAAATATCACCATAAATATTTAGATGTATCTTTAAAAGATTTATAGATAAATATATCTATATCATTATACACATTTAATTTTAATAGATGTATGCATTTTATTCTAAGACTGTACCATAATTTATTTAATCAACCCTTTTCTGATGATCCTTGCATTGCTCAGCATTCTGACAAAAACCCAACTCAAAGTAGCTTGTAAGAAACAAAGCAATGTATTGGTGGAAGTAACTGGGAGATTAAGGCACAGTTGGAACAAGGAGTCAAATGATGTCAGACTTCTGTCTTCCCAGCTCCTGTTGGGCTCTCTCCCTATGCTGAGCACAATGGCTACCAGCTGCTCTAGACTCACTTTTTATAGCCTGAACATTTCTGTGGTAGAGGCTGCTATTAGTCTACCCAGTACCCTAATAACCTCCAATTTTATTTTGGGAATCAATGTGCCCCAGTAAAAACTGCATTTCTGAGACTCCCTTGAAGGTAGGATGCAGTTCTGACAAAAAAATAAAAGTCATAAGATGGACTACAGACAAAACTTTTTAAAGAGTTAGCATGCACCCTTCTGCCCTTTCTCTCCTTTTTCCTACCTGGTGCATGGATATAATTACTGCAGTTGCAGCAGCCATACTGTGATCAACAGGTACCTTTGAGGGGGAAGCTACATGCTAAGAAAAGTTAGAGCATAAAGACAGAAGGAATGTATGCAGTTGATGATAATGTAGAATTGCTATGCTATTTTGGACTGCCAACTCAAACATTCTTTTTTACATGAGAAGTAAGCCACCTATCTTGTTTATTCCATTTTTCAGTTTTCTGTTATATGTTGCTAACTTACTCAATAACTGGTGTGCAACCCTAGTAGAAAGGGTAGGTCTGTTCAAATAACTCTGGCATAAAAACTCCAAGGAAAATCTGATGGCTTGACTCAGATCCATACCTGTCTCCCTAGCCTAGATCCATCGAAATGGTACTTTAATTAAGGATGCATGTAGCCCCCAAGAATCAGAAAAAGCCAACTTGAAATACCTTTGTCTGCTGCTGGTGGGGATATAAAATGGTGCAACTGTGATAGAAAACAGTATAATGGTTCTTCAAAAAAATTAAAAATAGAATTATCATATGATACAGCAATTCCACTTCTTCCAAAAGAATTAGAAGCAGGAACTCATACAGATATTTGTACACCCATGTTCATAGCAGCATTATTCACATTAGGCAAAAGGTGGAAATAACACGAGTGTCCATTGTTGAATGAGCGGATACACAAACGTGCATATACATACAATGGATTCTTTATCAGCCTCATAAAGGAAGGAAATTCTGACACATGCAGTGACAAGGATGCACTCTGAACATTATGCTAAGTTAAATAAACCGTCATAAAAGAACAAATATTGTGTGATTCCATTTACATGAAGTACATAGAGTAATCAAACTAACAAATAAATAGACTGAGGGACTGAGGGAAGAGGAAAAATTGGGAGGTGTTGTTTAAGGAGTACAGAGTTTCAGTTTTATAAGATGAAAAGAGTTATGGGAATGAATGGTGGCGATGGTCACATACCAATGTGAATACACTTAGAACCACTGAACTGTCCACTTAAGAATGGTTAAAGTGCCCAGCCAGCATGGCTCAGTGGTTGAGCATCAACCTCTGAACCAGGAAGTCACGGTTAATTTCCAGTCAGGGCATATGCCCATGTTGTGAGCTCAATTCCCGGTGTAGGGCCTACAGAAGGCAGCTGGTCAATGATTCTCTTTCATCATTTATGTCTCCCTCTCCCCCTCCCTCTCCCTTCTTCTCTGAAATCAATAATATATGTCATATGTATATATATATTAAAGAGTGATTAAAGTGGCGAATTTGATATTATGCATATTTTACCACAATAATAACAATAAACAAATAAAACACAAAAACCACCAGCTTAACAGATGCCATCACCTGCAATTATGTCTCATTGGCCAGAGCTGGTCACATGCAGGGTTGCTGAATAAAATACAGGATTCCCACTTTAATTTGAATTTCAAATAAACAAGGGGTACTTTTAAACATAATTATATTCTAAATATTGGCTAGGACATACTTATACTAAAAAATTATTTATCATTTATCTAAAATGTAAATTTAATTAGGCATCCTGTGTTTTTATTTGCTAAATCAGGCAACTGTATTCATGTGTCCACCCAGAGGTAAAAGGGAGGTCAGGAAGGTGAAGCAAATATTTAGCTTTTCTTGCCTCTACATTTGAGAGGAAAAGATGAAGAAGTGACCGTTGGTGTTAGATTATCGAATCAATAGTGTCTGCTCTCTGATTGTCTTGTTCTTTTAGCCCCAAATTCTTCTTTATCTGAAATTAATTTGGGGACCCAGATTTTTGTTGTTTATTTTGACCTGGAATATATTTGTCTATCCTTCTATTTTCCAATTGGCTAATGTCATTTTGTATTAGATAGAGCTCTAGAATATATTTTATAGTTCACTTCAACTTTAAAAATAATCCCAGTTTCAATCTTTATCTTTTAACAGAGGGATTCAGCCCTCTAATATATTTTATGGTATTGTCTTTTTACTTAATGTATTGCTATTGTGTGTTTTTTCTTTCCTCCTTTCCTGTCACCCTGACACCATATGGCTTTTTTTCCTTCTCTTTCCTTGTTTGTATTAGGGTTTGAAAGCTAGATAATTTGTTTCTGATTTGTCTATGGTTGCCTTTACCTTACAATTTGTAACAAAAACATTTGAACACATATTTTCCTAAGAATTCCCTGCTCAACAAGACTGTTGGCAACTATCAATTCTTACCTCCTCTGCTACCTTCTGGTCTTATTTAACAATTCCAGAGTACTATTGATTTCAACATCACATATTTTTCCCTTTAAAGATACGTTTAAGGACATTTGCATTGTAATTTATAACCACAGTATCAGCATTTAGATTTCACTCTATTTTTCAATTTTTCATATTCCTTCACCCATTCTTGACTCCTTTATTCATAATCACTTTTTATTTGTATAAAATTCTTCTTTGAGAGATTTTTCAAGAAAGATACATAAGCAGTGTTATTTCCAAGTCTTTGTACATCTGAGCATTTTTTCTCTAGTTCTTACACATGAGCAAATACTGGGTGGGCATAGAATTTACAAGTACAGCCCTCTACCTTCAGACATCTGTTAACATTGCCTGGTTATCTCTCAGCCCTGAGTATCACATAAAAGTCCAGCCCAAACCTGTTCACTTTTCATGGTAGGAAAGGCATTGTTTCATGACTGGATGATTTTAGAATGCTCTCTTCCTTGCAATTCACAAGGTATGAGGCTTTGAAAAAATCCACCCATTGTTTGTGATAAAAATACTCAACAAAATTGGAACATAAGGTGTATTCATTTTCTATTGCTACTGTAACAAATTACCACAAACTTAGCGGCTTATAACACAAATGTATTCTCTTATAATCCTGAGGTCAGAAGTCTTGACACTTATGGGCTATTAGGATAAAATCAAGATGTCAGCATGGCTGCATTCCTTTTGCAGGTAGAATTTGTTTCCTTGCATTTTCTAGCTTCCAGGAGATACCTGCATTCCTTGGCGAGCGGCCTCCTTCCTCCATCTTCCAAGCCAGCAACATGGCATTTCTCTGATCCTGCTTCCACCAGTTACATCTCTCTTACTCTTCTGCCCTCCTCTTTGAAATTTAAGGACTTTTGTGATGACATCAGGTCCACCTGGATAATACAGGATACTCTCCCTATTATACTGCTGACTGAGTAGGAATTTTAATGCATCTGCTAATTTAACTCCCCTTTGCCATGTAAACTAATAGTCACAAGTTCCAGGATTGTGGGAATCTTTGGGGAGTCGCTTTCCTGCCAACTACAGAAGAGAACTAATTCAACCTGGTTTTAAAAACCCATAGCTAACATTATACTTAAAGGTGAAAGACTGGGTGTTTTCTTCCTAAGATCAGGAATAAGACATGGATATCTGCTTTTATAGACATTGTACTGAACGTAGAGGTTCTAGCCAGGGCAATTATACAATAAAAAGAATAAAATAAAATAAAAGGTGTTGCCCTAACCGGTTTGGCTGGGTGGATAGGGCGTCGGCCTGCAGACTGAAGGGTCCCGGGTTCAATTCTGGTCAAGGGCATGTACCTTGGTTGCGGGCACATCCCCAGTAGGAGGTATGCAGGAGGCAGCTGATCAATGTTTCTCTCTCATCGATGTTTCTAACTCTCTATCCTTTTCCCTTCCTCTCTGTAAAAAATCAATAAAAATATATTTAAAAAAAATAAAAGGTATTCAGATTGTAAAGGAAAAAATACAACTATCTTTTCAGATGACATGTTCTTATAGACAGTCATAAAAAATCCACTAAACACTACTATAAATGTAGGAATTTATTTCTCAATTCTCAGTTCTGTTTCATTGATCTATATGTCTATCCCTATGCCATATAGAACTAATAAAAAAATTCAGCAAGGTTTCAGTATTCAGGATCAGTATACAAAAATCAATTGTATTTCTATGTACTAGCAATAAAAAAAATCTAAAATTAAGAAAGCAATTCTGGTTACAAAAGCATCACAAAAGAATAAAATACGTAGGAATGAATTTAATAAAAGTAGTGCAAAACATGTACTCTGAAAACTGCAAAACATTTTTTTTAAGATTTTTTTTAGGGAGAGAGAAAAGCATTGATGTGAGAGCATAACATCAATGGCTGCCTCCTGCATACCCTCTACCTAAGATTGAACTGGCAACCTTTCAGTGGGCTGGAAGACGCCCAACCAACTGAGCCACACCGGCCAGGCTACACAACATTTCTGAAGGAAATTAAGGATGACCTAAATAAGTCTTCATTAAGATGGCAATACTCAAATCAATCTATAGACTCAATGCAATCCCTATCAAAAATTCCAGCTGCTTTGTTGTTGTTTTTGCAGAAATTGACAGGCTGTTCCCAAAATGTATGTGGAAATGTATGCAAGAGACCCAGAATGCCAAAACTATATTTAAAAAGAAGAACAAAGTTGAAGACTCATTCTTCCCAATTTCAAAACTTATTACAGAGCAATAGTAATCAAGACAATATGGTACTGGCATAGGGATAGACATATAGATCAATGAAACAGAACTGAGAATCGAGAAATAAATTTTTACATTTATAGTCGGTTGATTTTCACAAAAGGCACCAAGACAACTGAAAAAAAAAGAAAAAAATCTTTATAATAAATAGTGCTGGGACAACTAGATATCTACAGGTAAAACAATGAAGTCGTACTCCTATCTCATACCATATACACAAATATTGCAAAATGGATTATAGGCCTTAATGAAAGAACTAAAACTATAAAACTCGTTTAAGAAAATGTAGGGAATGGCTATAGGGTTAAGCCTCAGATTGACCTGTGGCAGAGCCACAAACAAGTCCCAGTTTAGAGGGCAGACCTCTCCTTGCATAATTAAGCTTGAGTTTATAGCACTCCCTAGATCCTTCCTGGGTAGCTAATGGGCTGTGGGAGATGCAGCAAGTGCTGCCAAAACATGTGAAACTCATAAGAACATTGTAACTATATTGACAACTACCTTGTTTATCTCTGACTATAAAATAAAGGCTCAGCTTGCAGGCTGGATCTTTTTGGTGTCCTCATCCAGGCATGAGAGATCTCTCCTGAGCCCCAGCTGTATTCTCTTTGTCTGTCTTCTTTAATCCTTCACCGCCCCGCCTCAGGTTCACCCTTGGCCATGCTGGCACGGCAGAAGAAAACAGAGGAGAGCATTTTTGTGACTTTGGATTGGACAAAGCCTTCCTGGGAATGATACTGAAAGTACAAATGACAAAAGGAAAAAATAGATAAACTGGACTTAAGCAAGCTAAAATTGTTGTGCTTCAAAGAACACTATTAAGAAAATTAAAAGACAATTTCTTTCATAATGAAAGAAAATACTTGCAAATCATATACCTAAGCAGGGTCTAGTATCCAGATTATATAAAAAACTCTCACAAGTCAACAATAAAAAGACAAACAACCCAACTTGAAAAATAGGCAAATAATCCAAATAGAATGTCTCCAAAGAAGATCTATAATAATAAAGGCGTAATATGCTAATTAGACCAGAAGTCCTTCCAGACGAAGCCGGGGCTGCGAGGGAAGCCCGGGTCCCGGGTGCCAGAGGGAAGCCGGTGCCAGCAGCTAAGGGAAGGAAGGCCTACTCTTGCATGAATTTTGTGCATCGGGCCTCTAGTAGTATATATAAATGACCAATAAATCCATAAAAGATGCTGAACATCATCAGTCATTAAGGAAATGCACATCAAAACCACAATGAGCCTGACTTGTGTGGCTCAGTGGTTGAGCACAGCCCAGGAATCAGGAGGTCACAGTTGGATTACTGGTTGGGGCACAAGCGCAAGTTGAGGACTTCATCCCCAGTGCGGGGGTGGGGGGCAGGAAGCAGCCAATTGATGATTCTCTCTCTCATCATTGATGTTTTTATCTCTATCTCCCTCTCCTTTCCTCTCTAAAATCAATAAAAAACATATTTTTAAAAATAAAATAAAAAATAAAACCACAATGAGATATCATTTTATACCCACTAAGCTGGTTAAAATCAGAAGCCAAGCAATAATAAGTGTTGAAGAGGATGTGGAGAAATTGAAATGCTCATGTATTGCACATGGGGTTGTACAATGATGCAGCCACTTTGGAAAACAGTTTGGCAGTTCCTCAAAATGCTAAACATATAGGTACCATATGATCCAGCAATTACACTTCCAGGTACATGCCCAAGAGAAATAAAAACATATGTCCACACAAAAACTTGTATACAAATGTTCATAGCAGCATTATTCATAATAGTCAAAAAGTGGAACCCTGGCCAGGTGGTTCAGTTTGTTGGAGCATCATTCTATACACCAAAAAGATTGTAGTTTTGATTACTGGTTTGATACCTGATTGGGGCAACTGATTGATGATGTTTCTCTCTCACATCAATATTTCTCTCTCTCTCTCTCTCTCTCTCTCTTCTCTCCTTTCCTCTCTCTCTAAAATCAATAAACATATCCTCTGGTGAGGATTAAAAAGAAAACTGGACTTCCATCAAGTAATGAATGGGTTAATAAAATATGGTATATCAATACAACGGACTATTACTCAGCCATAAAAAGAAATGAAGCGCTGATACATGCTACAATATGGAAAACATGCTAAGTGAAAGAAACCAATCACAAAAGGCCAATAATGTATGATTTCATTTATATGGAAGGTCCAGAATAGGCAAATATATAAAGACTAGAGGCCCAGTGCACAAATTTGTGCACAGGTGGGGTCCCTCTGGGTGGCCTGCAGTGATGGGCCAAAACCCACAGTCCAACGCTGCCTGCAGCTCCTACCTGCCGCTCCCACTCATCCTGGCCCTGCTATGCCTGCCATGGGCTCACACCAAGCCAGTCCCAATAGGGAGAGGCTAACGCTGCCATAGCAGCACTCATCAGCCATGAGCCCTGCATCTGGCACCCTCCCAAGGGTAGTGGCCTGCAGGATTGGGCTGAAACTGGCTCTCCGACATCCCCCAAGGGGTCCTGGATTGCAAAAGGGTGCAGGCTAGGCTGAGGGACCCCACGGGGAGGGACTGTGGAAGGGCTCCAGGGTTTTTTTTGACTGTCTGCCCCCTGGTGGTCAGTGCATGTCATAGTGAGCGGTTGAGCAGCCTTAGCATATCATTAGCATATTACACTTTGATTGGTTGTTCAGTTGTTCTGCCATTTGGTCTATTTGCATATTGCCTTTTTACTATATAGGATAGACAGTAGATCAATGGTTGCCTAAGTCTGGGAGTGGAACAGTAGGAGGTGGGTAATGGGAAATGATTTCTAATAAGTATGGGGTTTCTTTTTGAAGTGATGGAAATGTTCTATAATTAGTTAAATGTTCTAATAAATGTTCTAATAAATTAGTTAATTGTATGACATAATTATAAAGCTGCTAAAAAATAAAGCTAGTTTCTCATTTGGTGTGCCTTTTCATCTGAAGATGATCTGTTAATTTTTTGGTAATTTTATCTGCTTTTGCTTATTTATCTACTTCTGGAACTTCTGTTACATATAGTACACAGCAGGTCCTGAAATAACATCTTTTCATTTTAATGTTGATGAAAAGCCATAGGAACTTGATTCTTGTTTATACCAATCAGCCTATGTAAAATTGATTTCATTAGACTTCGTTTCACTTAAAGTTGCAGAACCTATCCTTGAAGTTAGGTGAGGTCTTACTGCATATCCAACATACATCTTCCATCGAAGGCCACACCAGTACACAACCTGGAAGCTACAACTCATAGATGCACCAGCAAGCCACCTCCCATTCCAGCCCCTGCCCCTTGGAACTTTGCACCACGTGGCCCTTTCTGTGCTCCTCATTGTTTGTTGTTCCTCAAAATTTCCCTCTTTCTTAGGGGGTTGGAGGAAATCCCATAGGCCTGTCTTCTAATTGGGTGGTTCCAAAATCCAGTAGCCCCTCAAAATCACCTCCAGGTACTTGTTAGAGACCTGGGTCCCTAGCCCCCACCTGATGGTTCTAAATCTGCACGTGTAGGGTAGAGCCCAAGAACTTTGTTTTATTAAAGTGCACTGGGTGATTGGTGACTTTAATGCAATTAGTTGGGCTGAATTTGGAAACCATTTTTATAATTCACGAATTTCTCCTTCTGTAATATACATTCTGCTATTTACTGCTCTATTGAGCATTTTATTTTACAATATTTTTTAATATCTAAGAACCATTCATTGTTCTCATATTGTTCCTTTTACATGATCATGTATTTTTTGTTTTTCTCTATTTTAGCACATCAATGTCCTCTCAAATATCACTGTGAATATTATTTGGAGGTGGCTTTTTTTCTTCTTCTTTTATCTGCATTAGTTTCTGGGGGTGCCCAGAGTACTCACATTTTAAGATACCTTTCTTCTGCCATAGCCAGAGGTGTCAGAGCTGCAAATACTTGAGGTGGCAGGGCACCTTGTATGCAAACAGACAACTTGGCAGGAAGAAGCTTCAAGCTGAAGTGAAGATGTCTCCCAGCATTGCTGAAAATTTCCATCAACAAGCACCCTACAAATAGTTACCCAGCATCTTCTTCAGCAGTGTTTCTCCACCTGGACTGCATATTAGAATCACCTGGGAGCTTTCAAAAATCCCCAAAGCCTGACCTGCACCCAGAACAATGAACCCAGATAACACTAGAGCTGGATCCCAGGTACTGGCACCTTCCCAGGTGATTCCAATGTGTACTTAAGGCAACAAACTGCTGTTATAATCTTCTCAAACTTTAATGTGATGGCAATCACTTGGGAATCTTAGAAACAAGCAGAGCCTGATTCATAAAGTGTGGCATAGAGCTTGAGACTCTGCACGTCGAACAAGCTTCCAGATGATGATAATGCAGCTGGCTTTGAGAAACCATATTTTGACTATTAAGAGTCTCAAGTAGTGTGAGACACACAGTGTCTCACAGTGTGATGTCCCAACCAGCAGCAGCTATCACCTGGGAACTTATTACAAATTCAGGTTCTCTATGACTTTCTCCTGAATCATAAACTCAGGGGTTGGGGCCCAGCAACTCTTATTTCCTGGTTATTCTGATGTTTGTTCAAGTTTGAAAACTCACAGCATTTCTGAGCCTCTGACCACCTTCATCAGAATCACCTGGATTCATAGCAGGCCGATTCGTGGACTCCAGCCAATGTACCCAATTGCACTCTCAGAGGGTGTAGACTGGATTCTGCATGCGCAACACGTCCCCAGGTGATGCTAATGCATGCGAACCTTATGAACTACAAGAAGATCTTGTTTTTTGCGCTTCCCTTTATTGTGCTTCACAAGTGTTGTGTTCTTTGCAAATTGAAGGCAAGACCCTCCACCAGCAATAAAAACTGATTATGACTCACTTTATTGCAATACTCACTTTGTTGCGGAAATCTGGAACTGAGTCCACGATATCGCCAAGGTATGTCTGTCCTGTCTCCGGTGCTCACCCTTGCTAGGCCTCTGAAGATGTTTCAACGTTCCAACACCAAGCAGTTTTGGTTAATTTTAATGCTCCAGGCTATTTCTACCTGGTTAATTACCTGTGTAGAAGCTTAGCATGATTAATTCAGGTGGATACCATCTTGGAAGTCCCATAGAACCCTATAATTATGTGTGAAATACACATTTAATTTAAGCACAGGGGCAAAGAACACCCTGACGATGCTCAGGGGCCTCAGGGTGGGCAGAGCAGATTTGAGCGGAGCATGGGAGGCACTCCTCCTCCGCTTGTGCCATGGCCATGTGGTGCTGGTCTAACGCTCAAGATTTGGGTTTCCCAATTCCCAGGTAAGTCTTTATAGCATCCAATTAAGCCTTAATGCTGCCAGTTTGCCTAAGATCTGAGAAAAAGATAGCCAAGTCCTCATAGATAACACCCAGCAGAGATCTAGGTGTAATTATTTGAGTAAGTTTACCACAAAATGTGCTAAATGAAATGTAGGGGTTTTTTCTCTGCAAATATATTTTGGGGGCCTGAGTGATCAAAATCTCATTGGGCTCTTTTTTTAGCTCTTGCAGAAACTGAATCTTTAAATTTTTGTTTTGCAAATAATACATTTTAATGTGTTATGCTATAATGTCTAAAACAAATAGAGAGATTTGGGTTCAGATGTTATTATTTTTTCCCTTTATACTGGCCAAGCATTTGAAATGATTTAGCTTTGGCTTCAGAATTCCTTTGGAAAGTTTTTTTGTTTTTTTTGTAGTGCTTTAGGCCAAAAAAAAAAATCAACTCCAAAGTGCCAAAGGAACAGCCAAAGCAACTCCGTAACTGCCACCTCACCTTGGGCAGAAAAAGTAAAATCCAAACAACACAAAGCACCTCGACAGGCCATCCCCTCACTAAATGAAACAGTTCTGTGGGGAGTGTTTCTAGGGCTTTCTCTCCACTGCTGGGTCCTGGCTGCCTCTGGAAAGGGGCCAGGCTCCAGCACCTCCTTGCTTTTGATTGCTGTTTATCCCCTGAAACGTGATTGTCTGTAATTATGTATAATCTCTCCCTTGTTTACTCTTCTCCACCAAAGCTGGAACACTGTTCAATGGTGTCACTCTCTGCTCTGCCCTGAAGAAATGCGATGAAGAAACATTTCTTGTATTTTCAACTTTTTAAAAAAAGAAATAAAGGGGTTAGGTCTCCACTTGTCCCTTTGTTCTTTGACACCTGACATTCTGGTCATCCCTAAGTTGATTCAGTCAACATCAGTGGAATGCCAAGCACTGTGCTAAGTGCCTTGGAAGAGTTACAGGGGAAACCAAATGGATCCTGCCCCCAAGGACTGACCAGAATAAATGTCTTTGGTATAAAATGTGTGATAACTTTTAGTAAAACAGTGTAATTGAGGAAATGGGAAGAAATAAAGCTACTATCTTTTAATTGACAGCATATCAATTGTCAGAATTTTCCCTCTGTTAGCCACTTGCTGGTTTAATTCCTAACCCTGAATTAATCATTCATAGCTGAGTTTAACAGAGGCAGAGGTCCATGAGTACCTTATTTGACGTTTTTCACTATAGACCATCTCTACCCTCCTATTTTAAAGGAAGTGAAGTAGAGTTCTCTACATGCAAAGCAGGTCTCTAAAACCAGACAGGTACATGGATGCATGCTTATAACAAGATGAACCTCACATGCAGCCTCTGTGGGTGCGCAGCTGTGCTGTCCCATGGGACCCCATACTCAGACCCTTTTTTCGTTTAATGCACTACTGTTACTGCGGCAACATTCTTAATAATTTTTGGACAAGGGACAGGCATTTTGTTTATACTGTGCCCCACAAACTACTGTGTGCTTGTTCCTACAAGTACCCCAGAACCCATCTTCTTATGGCATTTTCATCCAACTTTGAGCAAAAGCAAGTGGAGATTCATCCAGAATCTGATGGCAAAGAGAGGATTGGAGGGGAGAGAAAAGTTTGTGTGTTCATGTGCTAATGACTTTTGTGGCCCTCCTCCAGCCAGTGTTTAGATTTCTTTAACATGCCTATTAATCTTTTCAAGTTTCAGCTTAGCTCCCCAGAAATAAAACTGATCCCAGAAATATCCTGGCAGTGGCCTCTTCAGGCCCTGCCATCTCTCCTGCTACTGAGGGTGCTGTTAAGGGGACATGTGTCTCCTTTGGAGGGAAGATGCTAATTCCCAAAATTGATTTTGGAGGACAGACTGAGTGTAAATAACACTTGGGGTAGGGTGGGGGGAGGGAAGGTGGAACCTGTTTGCTGAATCACCAGAGAATTGCATAGAGAGAACCAGTGTCCACTCCCTCAAAACCTTAATTTATAGGTTCCAAAAGGAGACGGGGAAGGCTACTTCTCAGGCTGTGAGAAGGTTGAGCCCCATCTTTTGAAAGGGCCCCAGGGCTGTCTGTGTGGCCCATAGCAAATGAGAAAAGTGCATTTTCCTTTGACATACCCCTTTGAGTTCTTATAAGGTTTGCTTTGTATTTGGTGAGGCAAATATTGGCAAGGGAATCAGTTTCTTTTTAAAAAAGACCAAAATTTTGAAAGCCAAAGCTTTAAAAAGCCTGGAAAAAAATACTAAACAATATGTTTCAGCACGTAATTTTGAAATGGTGGGATGATGATTGCCATTTTCCCCCCTTCTTTTTATTTCTGGGTTTTCAAAAAATTTACAGATACCTTATAACTTTCACAATATAAAAATAAGTTTATTTAACAACTATTTAAAAGTGGAAGGCTTCAAATCTTTAAGTCTAGAGCCACAGGCACACAGTTAAGCATGTTCGTAAACTGAGAACTCTTTTCCTGTCAGTTTCCAGCTCAGAGCCTTCGGGAAGAAGGTCGATCATTTGACTTACACTTCTCAAGTCAACATTTTTAAATCTTAGGGAATATTTGTATGTGAACAGGGATGTGAGCCCATGGCTGGCAGAATTCATTTGTATCTGCTAAACATTCCCACCTGCATCTCCATCGTTCTTCCGCAATTTCCAGAGTGGAGGGAATATAAAAAGCCGGCTGTGACATAGGCTGCGAGGCACAGATGTCTGAGAAACTGGTGCTCACGCTTACACAGGCAGAAGAGGCATGAGGACTGTCGTCATAAATTACCTGGCATTTGTAAGGACCAATGTTTGCAAGAAAGCCTTTAAACTTTTTTTTCCCAAGAAGTTTTGGTGGCTCTTTCAAGTACCAATTGTAAATTTCCAAACTCCAGACATTTGGGTGCCAGTCTGAAACAGGACTGTTCATGCTTAAACTTGTAGTAAATTGCAACAGTGTGGAAAGTGGGTGGTTTGTTTCCCAGAATTTAAGCAGGGACTGCAACTGCCAGTGGCATCTTTTCTAGATGCTTCTACACAGGGCTCTTAGCTATTCTAAGATGGGAAATAGCTTCTGAGGGCTCCCAAGGGGGGTTGGCTGGAGGAGTGACCGCAGGAGACAGAGCTCTCTGGCCTGCGAGCTCTAGGCTCATCAACAAAAAAGTAACTGCTTAATGGAGCTTCCAGCTATGAGAGGAATAGAAATAAACACTGTGTTCTTCCAAAGGCGCCTGGGGATTATATGTATGTGTTAAATTTATCTATAAAGAGTCAGGACTTGCGGATATCTCTTATGGCTAACAAGTCAAAATGTGAGCAGCAGTGGTAGTTAATTTCACAGATTTGGCCTTGTTTCAGACAAAGGGTCACTGCGCTGTCACTGAGAGACTCCGTAAGAAAAAAAAATGTGCCAAATGCCTCAGGATAGCAGCATATTAACTGGGGTAAACACCAGCAAGTGCTGTGTTGTATACATGTACATACATGTATGTTTATACCTCAGTCAGATGAATAGCACCACAAAACTGATATTTAAGTGACTAAGTATTTTTTGAGATTGTGTTAATTTCAGAAGCGGCAGCATATGAAAGGAGGCAGGCAGGAAGAGGTATGTGAGTTGCAAGTAAGAGGAGGATGTGCTGTCTCTTTGGGTGGCTGGGAAGTGGGGGACCTGAAGAGAAATGCTTGTTAGCCACTACCATCCAGGAACAGATCAAATGAGGCTGCTAGCTTATTTGGACATAGAAATTCCAACCATCTAGAGCAGTGGTTCTCAACCTTCCTAATGCCGCGACCCTTTAACCTCATGTTGTGGTGACCCCAACCATAAAATTATTTTCGTTGCTACTTCATAACTGTAATTCTGCTACTGTTATGAATTGCAATGTGAATATCTGATATGCAGGATGTATTTAGGCGACCCCTATGAAAGGGTCGTTCGACCCCCAAAGGTCGCAACCCACAGGTTGAGAACCGCTGGTCTAGCGGCAAATTTGGTCATAACACCTGGTATCTCAAGGGTTGTTATCAAGACCCATGATTCAGTAAAGAGGAGATGACGTCAGAAAAATCTTCTACCTCAAGATAAAGCCTTGAAGTCAAAGAGAAGACACAGCTTCTTCTAACACATTAGTGTTTCCTGAAGCAGTAACCAAGAAACCAATCAGCAGGAGAAAGAGGATGCCTGACTCTACCTGCGATGTTAGCATGAAAGGACAACTTGAATTTTGAATAAGGTGGTATAATTTTGAAAACGGACACAATGGGTCCAAGGCTGCCTGTCACTACTTGAGTCAAATTAAGCAGACCAAGTTGAATCATATATGACTGTTTATTTCTATAGCGCCCGCAGTATGGGAGAGCAGTCAGTCACCCTGGAAATTCTGCTCTGACCCCCCTTGCCAGTTGACTGATTATATACTGATGAGGGAGAAGATAACTACATGCAGCTTTGAGCTACAAGTGTAACAGGGAACTGGGAGGGGAGGGTCTGCAGTCGGGCCTTCAGGAGCTCAAAGTCTGATAACAGGGTGGCTAATCTTCTATGAGAATGTATTATCGAATATAAGTGAGAATGTATTATCTAATACAAATTAAAATAAATCAAAGAACTTAATTCTCTAAACGTTTATATTTGTCAGCTGTTTCCCTCAATACCACATGCTGATTTTAGCCCATTCCTGAGACCAGAGAATGATCAGCATTTTTGAGGCAAACTCCCCAAGGGAATCAGGGTCCAGGCACAGCAACCAAATCAAAGGGTGTCCTGTCCTTGGTCTGTTTTTAAAATGTGTTTCTTTTCTGAGTAATGGACCGATAGAGGCATCTTTTTTTATAGCCTTGTTTCATCCTCCAGTTTCCCAGGGTCTGTAAGAAAACTTATTTATAGTTTAGTAAGGTGAATAATTATTAAACAACTATGGTTCTATTCTAATTATTTGCCCTTGCCCACTATCAATTTGAACTGGGAACCAACAGTCCTAGAACAAGTTTCTCAAGAGAAAAAGCTCTAAAAACAAACAAAAACCCTGGGAATGTGTGGTTATCCTTTCAAGAGGTATCTACAAGAGTTGTAACTACATGTGAGGCCTGGGCCAGAAAAGAGAGAGACCAAGGACTAGCAGGAAAAATGAAAGAGAAGGTGTGACCCAGAAGTTCCAGTCCAGGGTGGGCAACCTTTTTGTGAGTGCGTGCCAAAACCAGCAAAATCTCTGACTCAAAATTCTTCTGCATACCAACCCTAATTTTTTGAGAACATGTTATGCCTACTTGATATCTCTTAAGGTGTACATATGTAAAGAACCTTGAAGAAATAATAAAATTCATTCTAGTGACAAAAACACAATATATGATGATTAAAAATACATTTTTACTGTGTGTTCTGTGCCATT
>NW_006287066.1:814725-820105 GCF_000327345.1 Myotis davidii | reverse complement strand
AAATTAAGAAAAAAATTGTAAATGGAAGATTATAAGAGAGGGTTTTGTGTGCCAGCAAAAGTTACTGGCGTGCCATATTTGGCACGTGTGCCAAGGGTTGCCCAACCCTGTTCTAGTAAAAAAATCAGGTCTTGGAAGACTTCAATGCTTCTTCTATTGGTAGGAGCTGGGGCTGGGGCCACCAGGAGAAACAAGGGTTATTTGGAAAAGGGTGTCAATGACTAGAAGAGCCTGTTGCTAAATATGAACTTGAAAGTTACAGTATAGAGCATGGACTGTGATATCAAAGAAACCTGACTTCATAGCTTACAACCTTCCTAAACGTGGCTTAGTTAGACTACTTGAACCTCATCTTTAAAATGTGGATGATAAGTTTACCTCAAGTGGCTGGGAGAATTGAACAAGACACTGGCACACAGTGGGCATTCAAAAAATATTAGTTTCCCTCTCCTTCCTTCTCTCCCCATTTAGCCTTCTTGATTCAGGTCACTTCCTCTCTCCATTCAACTATGCCTTTCCTCAATTTCAATCCCTCTATTGTCTTTCGAAGAATGATGGAAGCTAAAGGTGTGCACCGACCTCCTTCTCCCTGGCCATGACTCCAGGTCTGAGACTTACTTCCCCCTTGTTGTCAGATGGATTCGACATGCAGGGGGCTCCTGAATATCACAGAACAGACAAGTAGAGCCCCATGTTGACTCTGACCAGCATCTTCATTCTAGAATAGTCTGGAAAACTGCATTTCTTCTGAAATAGGTCACTTATAACTTTAAATTATAGTGTTGTCATTCTTTGGCCTCAATACTCAATCATAAGGTTCTTGCAAAATCATTAAGGAATTGTCCTGTTCAGGCTCCACTGCCTGCACTCTTGGACCAAATAATGGCCTTGTTCTAATTTTTACCTTGGGATCACTTCACTGTTTGGAAGATAGACCAAAACTAGATCAGCCTCTGTTATCAAAGGCTAAATTCAGCACATGGTATTGAGGAAAGCAGCTGACAAATATAAACGTATAGAGAATTAAGTTCTTGGATGTATTTTAATTTGTATTAGATAACACTTTCTCATGGTTAAAAGTCAAAACAAAGGTATAAAAAGGTATAGAGTGAAAGGTTTTGTTTTTCCTTTTCACTGAATTTATTGGGGGTGACACTGGTTAACAAAATTATACAGTTTTCAGGAGCACAATTCTACAACACATAATCTGTACACTGTATTGCATGTTTACCACCCCAAGTCAAATCTCTGTCCACAATCATTTGTTTTTCCTATACCTTCCTCCGCCTCCCCAACCCACCATCCCCCACAGCAATCACCACACTGTTGTCCATGAGATTTTTACCTTCTTTTTTCTCTTTTTTCCTCAATCCCATAACCCCTCCAGCTCTCCCTCTCCACAAGTTGTCAGCCTGCTCTCTATATATGAATCTATAACTATTTTGCTTATTATTCCAGCATTTATTTATTTATTTATTTACTTATTTATTAAAATATATGTTTTATTGATTTTTTACGGAGAGAGGGAGAAGGATAGAGAGTTAGAAACATCAATGAAAGAGAAACATCGACCAGCTGCTTCCTGCACACCCCCCACTGGGATGTGCCCGCAGCCAAGGTACATGCCTTTGACTGGAATCGAATCCAAGACCCCTCAGTCCACAGGGCGACGCTCTATCCACTGAGCCAAACCAGTCACGGCAACTACAGCATTTTTATCCATTCATCTACTGATGGGCACTTGGGCTGCTTTCAAACCTTGGCTATTATAAATAAAACTACAGTGAACATAGGGGTGCATATAGTCTTTTGAATTAATGTTTTGGATTTTTTTGGATAAATTCCCAGAAGTGGAATTGCTGAGTCATAAGGTAGTTACATTTTTAAATACTGCTTTCCACAATGGCTACACCAATCTTCATTCCCACCAACAATGCACAAGGGTTCTCTTTTCTCCACTTCCACACCAATACTGCTGCTTGTTGATGATAGCTATTCTGACAGGTGTGAGGTGATTATCTCCTGGTTTTAATTTGCATTTTTCTGATGATTAATGACCTTGAGCATCTGTGCATATGCTTATGACTATTTGTATGTCCTCTTTGGAGAGTGTGTATTCAGGTTCTTTGACCATTTTTAAATTGGATTGTTTGTTATTTTTCATGTTGAGTCGTTTGAGTTTGTTTTTTTTTTAAATTGGATATTAACCCCTTATCAGATGCATCATTGGCAAATATGTTCTCCTATTCATGGGTTGTCTTTCATTTTATTGCTGGTTTCCTTTGCTGTGTAAAAACATTTTAGTTTGATGTAGTCCCATTTGTTTGTTGTTTGTTTAAAATCCTCACTCGAGGATATGTTTATTTGTTTCTTTAATTGATTTTAGAGAGAGAGAGAGAGAGAGAGAGAGAGAGAGAGAGAGAGACATTAATATGAGAAACAGCAATCGGTTGCTTCCCGTATTCACCCTGACCGGGGATCAAACCTGCACCCTTTCAAGTGCACGAACGACACTCTAACCAACTGAGCCAGATCCAACCTGCAACCTGGGTATGTGCCCTGATAGAAAATCAAACCCATGACCCTTTATGTAAAGACTATGCTCCAACCATCTGAGCCACACTGGCCAAGGCCCATTTGTCTAGTTTTTCTTTTGTTTCTCTTGTCCAAGGTGATATTTGAGAAAAAATATTGCTGAGAAACATCTGATATTTTATTGCCTATGTTTTCTTATAGAGTTTTTATGGGTTTTTTTTTAACAGTTTAAGTATTTAATCCATTTTTAATTTATTCTTGTGTATGGTATAAGGAGGCAGGCTAGTTTCATTTTTGCATGTATCTGTTCAATATATTCAACACCAGTTATTGAATTGACTATCTTTAACCCATGTATGTTTTTGTCTTCTTTGTCAAATATTAATTGACTATAAAGGCATGGCTTTATTTCTGGGTTCTCTATTCTATTCCATTGATCTATATTTCTGCTTTTATGTCAGTACCATGCTGTTTTTGTTTTGTTTGTTTGTTAATCTTCACCAGAGGTTATTTTTTCCATTTATTTTTTGGGGAGAGTGGATGGGAGGGAGGGAGAGGAAGAGAAAAAAAAATCAATGTGAGAGAGACACATTGATTGGTTGCCTCCTGCATGCACCCTGAGCGGAGCCAGGGATGAAACCTGCAACCCAGGTACATGCCCTTGACTGGGAATAGAATCCACAACCCTTAGGTGCATGGGCTGATGCTTTAAGCACTGAGCCACAATAGCCATGGCAGTACCATGCTGTTTTGATTACTATGGCTTTGTAGAATAGTTTGATATCAGGTAGTATGATTCTTCCAACTGTGTTCTTTTTTATCAAGATTGCTATTTGGGGTCTTTTGTAGTTCCATATACATTTTTGGAAAATTCTAGTTCTGTGAATTACAGCATTGGTATCCTGATAGGTATTCATTGAATCTATAGATTACTTTGAGTAGTATGGACATTTTAATTATGTTAATTCTTCCAATCCATGAACATAGTGTATGCTTCCAATTATTTGTATCTTTTTCCTTCTGTGTCTTATAGTTTTACAAGTACAGGTCTTTTACATCCTTGGTTAAATTTATTTCTAGGTATTTATTCTTTTTGAAGCAATTGTGAATATGATTTTTTTTGTTTCCCTTTCTGATAATTCAGTATTGTTTGATTTCTGGATATTTATTTTGTATCCTGCTACTTTACTGAATTCATTTAATAGTTCTAGTAGTTTTATTTGATGGAATCTTTAGGGTTTTCTATATACAGTGTCCTCTCATCTGCAAATAATGACAGTTTTACTTCTTCCTTTCCAATTTGTATGCCGTTTATTTCTTCTTTTTTGTCTGATTGCTGCAACTTCCTGATATATATATATATATATATATATAGCCCGGTGCATGACATTCATGCACTGGGATGGGGGTCCCTCAGCCCAGCTTGCACCCTCTTGCAGTCCAGGACCCCTAGGGGGATGTCCTCCTGCAGGCCTAAGCTGACAGATGGACATCCCCTGAGGGGTCCTTAGCACCGCCGTGGAGGTGGGAGGGGCTCCTGCCACCACCACTGGGTTCGCCAGCTGTGAGCACAGCTTCTGGCTGAGTGGTGCTTCCCCTGTGGGAGCACACTGACCACCAGGGGGCAGCTCCTGTGTTGAGCGTCTGCTCCCTGGTGGTCAGTGTGCTTCATAGCAACTGGTAATTCCACCGTTTGGTCAATTTGCATATTAGGGTTTTATTATATAGGATATATATATATATATAAAGCTAAGTGTCTGTCCATCCAACTGGTTGCTATGACACACACCGACCACCAGGGGGAAGACGCTTAATGCAGGAGCTGCATGACGTGCACTGGCCATTTAAAAATAAATGGCACTACGGACTTGGCACCAGCAAACCAAAACTTGGCTTCCCCCAAGTGGGACACAGGCCCGCCATCACCCCAGAACCACACCCCACCAAATCACAGCCAATGCTGCTGAGACCCCATGACGCAAAATGTGACCCACAGCCCAGCCCAGCCCAGCCCAGAAACAGTTGCTGTGGGCTCTGGGTAATGATGTCACATAGCAATGCCCAGCTTCCTCTCCCTAGCAACTAGCCTCCTTGTGGTCTCTTCAGCCCAGGAACATGACTTGCTTTATAGCCAAGTGGGAACATTTCACAGTTTAACCAAATGTTTGTGAAGTGGTTTCATGTGCCTCATCTCACTTGATCCTCACAGAAGTCCTGAAGTAGATAGGAGACTCAGTAGAATCCTATTTTCTTTTCATTAGCCAGAAAATGGAGATTTAGAAAGTTTAGAAATTTGACCCGACTGAAAAGAAGTAAGAAATGGTAGACCTTGAAAATGACTTCAGGTTTTCTCACTGTGCAGAATATAGTCAAACACTGCTGCAATTAAATATTTTACCCTTTGTTCTCCCTGAATGATCTACAATAATAATCTGCTTCGTGTTGATATTTTTTGCTGTGTTGCTGACAATTAACCAAAAAAGATGTTGTGATGCTTCACTGGGCTGGAAAAAGTTTAGCTACATCAGAAAACAGGTCTAATTAAACAAGTTTATTCTATATCTATAAAAGGCTAAGTTGACTCACACATGCACAATACATATAAAGCTCTCACTGGCACCAATCGCATGGGTGTGTTTTGATCTGTCATTGTCGATCATGAATTTGGTTGACACTTCTATTATAGTGAAAGGGCAAATAATGATATTCAAATATTTCTTCTAATTAATTCCTTTCAATGTGCATGAATTCGTGCACCAGGCCACTAGTCTGAGATAATTGCAGGAGGACAGAGGGTTCCAGGCTGCAGCTGAGCTGGAAAAAATACAGGGGGAGAGGAGATGGA
>NW_006287066.1:802134-814656 GCF_000327345.1 Myotis davidii | reverse complement strand
TGCCTCCTGCACATCGCCGACTGGGGATGGGCCCGCAACCCAGGTCCATGCCCCTGACCGGAATCGAACCCGGGACCCCTCAGTCCGCAGGCTGACACTCTATCCACTGAGCCAAACCGGTTTCGGCTGCTTGTAGTTTTACCTGTTGAGTATGATGTTGGCTGTGGGTTTGTCATATATGGCCTTTATTATGTTGAGACATATTTCCTTTATTCCCAATTTGCTTAGAGTTTTATCATAAACTAGAGGCCCAGTGCATGAAATTCGTGCATGGGGGGGGGGGGCGGTGCCTCACCCCGGCCTGCACCTGCTTGCAATAGTGATATTCAAATATTTTTTCTAATTAATTCCCTTTCAATGTGCACAAATCCATGCACTGGGTCACTAGTGTTGAATAAGAGCAGTGAAAGCAGTCAACCCTGTCTTATTCCCTATATTAAGGAAAATGCTTGTAGTTTTTTTTTTTAAATATATTTTATTGAGTTTTTACAGAGAGGAAAGGAGAGAGATAGAGAGTTAGAAACATCGATGAGAGAGAAACATCTACGAGCTGCCTCCTGCACACTCCCCACTGGGGATGTGCCCCGCAACCAAGGTACATGCCCCTGACCGGAATCGAACCCGCACTGGCTCCTAACTGCTCATCTGCCTACCTGCCCAATCACCCCTATCCCCTCTGCCTGCCTGATTGCCCCTAACCGCCTCTGCCTCGGCCCCTGCCATGGCAGCTTCATCCGGAAAGATGTCTGGAAGGTCATTAGGCTATCTGGTCTAATTAGCATATTATACTTTTATAATTATAGATGGGTGCTGGGTTTTATCAAATGTTTTTTCTGCATCTATTGATGTGATCGTGTGGTTTTTATTCTTCATATTATTTATAGGTCTATATGCTTATTGATTTGTGGATATTGTACCAACCTTGCATCCCCATAATAAATCCCACTTGATCATGGTGTATGATCTTTTTAATGTATTGCTGGATCCAGTTTGCTAATATTTTGTTGAGGATTTTAGCACTTATGTTCTTCAGGGATATTGGCCTATAATTTCCTTGCTTTGTAGTGTATCTGTTTTTGGAGTTTGGGTAATTCAGGCCTAATAAAATGAGAGCAGAAGTCTTCCCTTATCTTGAATATTTGGAATAGTTTGAGGATAGGTATTTGAATGTTTGGTAAAATTCTCCAGTGAAGCATCCAGTCCAGGACTTCTGTTTATTGGGAGTGTTTTGATTACTGCTTCAATTTCAGTAGTTGTAATTTGTCTATTCAGATTCTGTGATTCTTCCTGATTCATTTTGGAAAATTTTTTGCTCCTAGGAATTTGTCTATTTCTACCAGAATGTTCAATTTTTTGGCATATAGTTGTTCATAATATTTTCTTGCAATCCTTTGTATTTCTTTGGTGTCAGTTGTTATTTCTCCTCTTTCATTTCTGATTTTATTTATGGGTCCTCTCTGTTTTTTTCTTGATGAGTCTGCTCAAAGGTTTATCTGTTAATCATGTTTATCTTTTCTTTTTTTAAGTATATTTGATCTCAAGAGATGCTGTATTTTTTTAATATGTTTTTATTGACTTCAGAGAGGAAGGGAGAGGGAGAGAGATAGAAACATCAATGATGAAAGAAAATCATTGATTGGCTGCCTCTTGTGTGCCCCCTACTGGGGATTGAGCCCGCAGCCTGGGCATGTGCTCTTGACCAGAATCGAATCCAGGAACCTTCAATCTACAGACTGATGCTCTATCCACTGAGCCAAACTGGCTAGGGCTAATCATGCTTATCTTTTCAAAGAACCACCTCTTGGTTTCATTGATCTTTTGTATTGTTTTTTAGACTTTATTTTGTTTATTTCTGCTCTGATCATTATTATTTCCTTTCTTCTACTTACCTTGGTCTTTGTTGTTCTTTTTCAATTTCCTCTAAGTATAAGTTAGATTGTTTATTTGAGGTTTTCTTGGCCTGTAATGATATGGATTTCCTTCTTAGGACTATATTAGCTATGTCCCATGAATTTGGGGTTGTTGTGTTCTTGTTTTCATTTGCTTGAAGGTGTCCTTTGATTTCTTCCTTGATCTCATTGTTAACCCAATATTGTTTATGTTATTTAGCCTCCATGTGTTTATGTTTTTCAGTTTTTTTCTTATAATTGATTTTTAGTTTCATATTATGGTCAGAGAAGATGCTTAATACGATTTCAATCTTCTTAAATTTATTGAGACTTATTTTGTGTCCTAACATGCAGTCTATACTAGAAAATGTTCCATGAGTACTTGAGAAGAATTTATATTCTGCTGCTTTGGGGTAAAATGCTCTGAAGATATCAATTAAATCCATCTGATCTAGCATGTCATTAAGGCCGTCATTTCCTTGTTAATTTTCTGTCTGGAAGATGTATCCATCGACATTAATGTGGTGTTAAAATCCCTTACCATGACTGTATTACTGTTAATCTCTTCCTTTATGTCCATCAAGATTTGTTTTACATACTTAGGTGCTCCTATGTTGGGTGCATAAGTGTTTATAACTTTTTGTCTTCTTATTGGATTGCTCTCTTTATCACCATGTAGGGCCCTAAAATCTATTCTGTCAAATATAAATATTGCTACCCCAGCTTTTTAAAAATTCCATTTTCATGTAATATTTTTTTCCATCTCTTTACTTTTAGTCTGTGTGTATCCTTTGTTCTGAGGTGGACTTCTTATAGACAGCACATATATGGGTCTTATTTTCTTATCCATTCAGCTACCCTATATATTTTTATTGGAGCATTTAAGCCATTTACATTTAAAGTGATTATAGATAGGCATGTATTTATTGCCATTTTATCCTTTTAACTATGTTCCTCTGTTTGTTTCTTCTCCTCCTCCTCCTCCTTTTCCTTTTCACTCTTCTTTTTTAAAGAAAGCCCTTTAAAATTCTTATAATACTGGTTTGGTGGTAACAAAGTCCTTTAGTTTTTTTATTTTTATACTAGAAATTATGCATGAAATTTGTGCATGGGGGTAGGGGGTAGTCTTTCAGCCCTGCTTGCACCCTCTAACAATCCGGGACCACTGGCTCCTAACCACTTGCTTGCCGGCCTGCTTGATTGCCCCTAACCACTCTGCTTGCCTGCCCATCGCTTCTAATGGCTCGCCTGCCTGCCTCATCATCCCTAACTGCCTCTGTCTGCCTGCCTAATCACCCCTAACCACTCTGCCTGCCTGCCTTCCTAATCACCCCTAACGGCCTCATCGCCCCTAATCACTCACCTGCCTGCCTGCCTAACAACTCTGCCTGCCTGATCGCACCAACTGCTCACCTGCGGCGTGATCACCCCTAACTGCCTCTGCCTGCCTGCCTTATTGCCTCTCATATTATACTTGTATTGTTATAGGTAGTTGCCTTGCTCCAAGTTGTAAGGACCTGCTTGTCATAGAGATAGAAAATTTTTAATTTTTACTCTTGATTATGTCAATTAACTAACACAGATGGCCACCAAAAAGATGACTTACCAAGGGGTATAGAGCAAATGGTGCTGTTAAGTCCTCTTCTGTGAAAACATGCATGTCGTGCATTGTATCTGCTTGGGTACATGAAAGAGTGAAGTTTCTGTCTGTCTTTGCAATCATATGAGCAAATTGTGTGAGACCCCAGCCCAGTCTGGTTTGGTGCTCACAGAATAATAGAGTTCTTTTTTTTTTTTCTTTGCTCCATTGGTGGAGATTTCCTATAAGTTGCAGGATATCTTCCTTTTCATTTTTCTTCGACACTCTGACTTATGTCTCTCACTTTGCTTTCCCTCTATCCCCCACCCGAAACAGTAACTTGCTCCAGGCTCACTTCACCCGAGTGTCTAGGAGATCGCACAACACGTCCACCACCAGAACCATGATTCCCAGCATTCCTGGTGCTCCCCGTGCTCTCGGCTTCCACTTCTGGCCCAAGGCCCCTCCCAAACCTCCCTCTGTGCGGCTGGGGTGCAGATGCTGGGCTTGCATTGCTGGGGAGACGCCACCAGTTTCCCGCCCCGGCCACTATGGGTGCCACCATCTTTGTTGCAAAGTGACAGTTAATTTACATATTACTCTTTTATTAGATAGGATGGGAAGCTTTTTATTTTTCCTTTAATTTTAAATTATAGTCTTGCTGGGTAAAGTAATTTTGGTTGCAGGTCCTTCCTTTTCATTACTTTGAATATTTTATGCAAATTCCTTCTGGCCTTAAATTGAGCAATCAGCTGACGGTCTTATGGGAACTCCCTTGTACATAACTATCTTTCTGTTGCAGCTTTTAAAAGTCTCTCTTTGTCTTTAAACTTTACCATTTTAATTATAATGTGTCTTGTGAGAGCCTCTTTGGTCATATGATTGGGGCTCTGCACTTCCTGGAATTGTGTGTCTTTTTCCTTCAGCAGGTTAGGGTAGTTTTCAGTCATTATTTCTTCAAATAGTTTTCAATCCCTTGCTCTTTTCTTTCTCTTTCTGGTAACCCTACAAGGCAAATGTTGCTGCACTTCATGTTGTCGCAAGGTCCCTTAAACTATCCTATCCTATTTTATTTTATTTTATTTTATTGTATTGTATTGTATTTTTTGCTGCTTTGATTTTTTTCTATTTTGTCTTCCAAATTGCTGATTTAATCCTCTGCCTTTTCCAACCTACTGTTTATTCCTTCCAGTGTATTCTTCATTTCAGATAATATTGTCTTCATTTCTGATTGATTTTTTTATGGTTTCTATGACCTTTCTCATACTGATGAGCATCCTTATTACCATTATTTTGAAGTCCATATCTAGTAAATTGCTTGCCTCCATTTCATGTAGCTCTTTTTTCTAGAGCTTTCTTCAGTTCTTTCATTTGGGGCCTGTTTCTTTATCTCCGTATTTTGGCTGCCTCTTTGTATTTGTTTCTTTATTTATTTTTTCTTTTTTTATTGTTTAAAGTATTACAAATAGTAGTACATATGTCTGCTTTTTTTTTCCCAGTTGACCTTCCCCCAGCCTCCTCTACCCCCCGGCACATGCCCTGACCCCTCTCCCAGTGTCTTATGTCCATTGCTTATGCTTATATGCATGCATACAAGTCCTTCTGTTGATCTCTTACTTCCCCAGGACCCCCAACCCTCCCCAGCCTTCCCACTGTTCTTTGACAGTCTGTTTGATGCTTCTCTGCCTTTGTATCTATTTTTGTTCATCAGTTTATAATGTTCTTTATTATCCATAAATGAGTGAGATCATGCGGTATATGTGGTATTTTTCTTTCACTGACCGGCTTATTTCACTTAGCATAATGCTCTCCAGTTCCATCCATGCTGTTGCAAATGGTACGAATTTCCTTCTTTTTTATAGCAGCATAGTATTCCATTGTGTGGATGTACCACCGTTTTCTAATCCACTCATCTGCTGATGGGCATTTAGGCTGTTTATAAATCTTAGCTACTGCAAATTGTGGTGCTATGAACATAGGGGTGCATATATCCTTTCTGATTGGTGTTTCTGTTTTCTTGGGATATATTCCTAGAAGTGGTATTACACGGTCAAATGAAAGTTCCATTTTTAATTTTTTGAGGAACCGCCATACTGTTTACCACAGTGGCTGCACCAGTCTGCATTCCCATCAGCAGTGAAGGAGGGCTTCTTTTTCTCATTTTTTTATATAAATTTTGGAGATTAGACCCTTATCAGAGATAACATTGGCAATTATGTTTTCCCGTGCCATGGGCTTTCATGTTTTGTTGATGGGGGTTTCTTTCGCTGTGCTGATGCTTTTTATTTTGATGTAGTTCCATTGTTTATTTTCTCCTTCGTTTTCATTGCCCTAGGAGATGTATCAGTAAAGATATTGCTCTGACAAATGTCTGCTATTTTGCTGCCTATGGCTTCTTCTAAGATTTTTATGGTTTCCCATCTTAAGTTTAAGTCCTTTATCCATTTTGAGTTTACTTTCATATAGGTGTAATTTGGTGGTCTAGTTTCAATTTTTTGCAACTATCTGTCCAGTTTCCCCAACACCATTTGTTGAAGAGACTATCTTGACTCCATTGTACGGTCTTGCCTCCTTTGTCAAATATTAATTGCACGTAATGGCTAGTGTCAATTTCTGGGTTCTCTGTTCTGTTCCACTGGTCTATATGTCTGTTCTTGTGCCAGTACCAGGCAGTTTTGAGAACAATGGCTTTGCAGTATAGCTTGATATCTGGTATTGTGATCCCTCCAACATTGTTCTTCTTTCTCAAGATGGCTGCAGCTGTTTGGGGTCCTTTTTTATTCCAGATGAATTTTTGGAGAATTTGTTCTAGGTCTTTGAAGTATGCCATTGTTATTTTAATGGCGATTGCATTGAATTTATAGATTGCTTTGGGTAGTATGGACATTTTAATGATGTTGATTCTACCAATCCAAGAACATGGTATATTCTTCCATTTGTTCATGTCTTTCTCTATCTCTTTTTTCAGCGTTTTGAAATCTTCTGAGTACAGATCCTTTATCTCCTTGGTTAAGTTTATTCCTAGGCATCTTAATTTTTTGTTGCAATGGTAAATAGGATTGCTTTTTTAATTTCTCTTTCTGTGAGTTCATTATTGGTGTATAGAAAATCCATAAACTTCTGAGTGTCAGTTTTGTATCCTGCTACACTGCCGAATTCGTTTATTAAGTCTAGTAATTTTTTAATGGAGTCTTTGGGGTTTTCTATGTACAATAGCATGTCATCTGCGAATAATGAGAGTTTTACTTCTTCTTTTCCAATTTGGATGCCTTTTATTTCTTCTTCTTGTCTGATTGCAATGGCTAGTACTTCCAGTACTATGTAAAACAGGAGTGGTGAGAATTGGCGTCCCTCTCTTGTTCCTGTTCTTAGTGGAAATGGTTTTAGTTTTTGCCCATTGAGTATGATGTTGGCTGTGGGTTTGTCATATAAGGCTTATTATGTTGAGGTATGATCCTTCTATTCCCGCCTTACTGAGAGTTTTTATCAAGAAAGGGTGTTGGATTTTGTCAAATGCTTTTTCTGCATCAATGGATATGATTATATGGGTTTTTATCTCTCAGTTTGTTTATATGGTGTGTCACATTTATTGATTTGCAGATAATGTACCCTCCTTGCATCCTCGGAAAAATCCCACTTGGCTATGGTGTATGATCTTTCTAATGTATTGCTGGATTCTATTTGCTAGGATTTTGTTGAGGATTTTGGTGTCTATGTTCATGAGGGATATTGGCCTGTAGTTCTCTTTCTTTGTATTGTCTTTATCTGGTTTTGAAATTAGGGTAGTGCTGGCTTTGTAGAAAGAGCTTGGAAGTGCTCCTTCCTCTTGAATTTTTTGGAATAGTCTGAGGAGGATAGGTTTTATTTCTTCTTTGAATGTTTTATAAAACTTCCCTATGAAGCCGTCTAGTCCAGGGCTTTTGTTTGTTGGAAGATTTTTTATTCCTCCATAGTTATTGGCCTATTCAGAATTTTTGATTCCTTCTGGCTGAGTTTTGGGAGGTTGTATTTTTTTAGGAATATGTCCATTTCTTCTAGGTTGACCAGATTGTTGGAGTAGAGTTACTCATAGTATTTTTTTTACGATTCTTTGTATTTCTGTGGGGTCTGTTGTTATTTCACCTCTTTCATTTCTGATTTTGTTTATTTGTGTCCTTTCTCTTTGCTTCTTGGTGAACCTGGATAGAAGTTCATCAATCTTATGTATCCTTTCAAAGAACCAGCTCTTGGTTTCATTAACCTTTGGTCTATTTTTATAGACCCCATTTCACTTATTTTTGTCTGATTTCATTATTTCCTTCCTTCTGCTCACTTTAGGCTTTGGTTGCTCAGCCTTATTATATGTATGTTACTTCATTTTGCATTGTTCCAAAGCTCCCTTAGGCTCTCCTCCTGCTTTTTAATTTTTTTCTCCAGTTGCTGTTCAGATTGAACTTGTTTCTGGACCTTATCTTCTAATTCATTAATTTGGTCCTCTGCTTCTTCTAGTCTACTGTTGAAACTTTCCATGGTGTTTTTGATTGTAGCTATATCACTTTTGATTTCTTCCTGGTTTTTGCATAGGTTGTTGATTTTCTAGTCCATCCAGTATATGAACTGTATGACCATTGCTCTGAATTCTTTTTCTGTCATGTTGCATGCTTCCCTTTCACTTATTTCTTTTCTTGGCGATTTCTCATTTTCTCTCCTCTGGGGATTGTTTCATTGTTGCCCCATTCTAACTATCACCAGAAGGTTCAAATGTCGAGTTGTGGAGGTCTGAGCCATGTGCAGTGGGAGCTTCGCACCCCCTGACTGTCACTGAAGAGCTCCAACACCAAAACGTGTGGCTGCTGTGGGTTGGTGGGAACCATGCTTGCCCAGGATCAGAGTCATAGGTGCTTAGTGTGGGCTCGTGTACACTCCTAGAATCGGGGATCCCGCCTGCACAGCATTGAAACAGATACCCTGCTGGTGTGTGCTGCAAATCAGAGTCCTCTAGTGCGTGTCAGGAGTCAGAGACCCCCTGTGCCCACACTGAGAATCGAGTATCAGAGTCTCTGTTGCTTGGTGCAGTCTTGCGTTGAGAATCAAGGTCCCTGTGTGTACACGTGCTAAGAATTGGAGTCACTGGCTCTTAGTGTGAATGCACTGGGAATCAGGGATCCCAGGTGCGTGCGATGAGAAACAGAGTCAAGTCACGGGTGCTCAGTGCTGCCTCTCGCATGGAGAATCAGGGTCCCTGGTCTGCTTGGGGGACCGGGTTGCACAGTCGCACTGTGTTGGCAGGAGGTCCACTCCTGCCCTGCAGAAAACAGCATTCCATGTGCACTTACCCTGAATCAAGGTCAGGTGGTTCTGCCATCCTGTGTGGGCGTGGGGTCTGGTCACGCGGGTGTGCATTGTGGGAAACACACTCCTTCTGACCGTGTACCCAGGCTCAAATTCAGCGCAGCCTCCCTGCGTGGGCCCAGAGTCTGGTGGCAGGAAACAAACTCCCCAAGATCACGCTCCTTGGCTCAAATTTAATGCAGCCTCCCTGCGTGGGCCCGGGGTCTGGCCGTGGGAAACAAACTTCCCATGTTCGCACACCAGGCTCAAATTCATGTAGAGCTGCCAGTACTGTGTGTGGGCAGGAGGCCTGTTTGAGTGGAGAGGGTCTGGCAGTTTCTATGCCACTACCACAGGGCAGGCAGGGAGGGGGATTGGCTCTGTGACTCACAGAGATCTGTGGCCAGGGTGCCTGGAGTCTAGGTGTCCGTGGATCTGCAGCTGTGGTCGCAGGTCTTTTACCTAAGTGGCTGTAGGGTCCCGATTTGCACCTGAGACCAGATTGGGTAGTGGTAAGGTTAGGATCCTACTCTCAAGCAGTTCTGTTCTTCAAGATGGCGTGGCCTCTGTGCCCGCACTGGCCACCCCCAGAGTGTTTTTGCAGTGGCAGCGGGGTTTTGCTGTCTAAGACTGCCAGTTTGGCAGCCCCTTGGAAGACCTGCAGGATCTAACTGTCCCTAGCTCTCACTCACACACACCACTCATGTCCACATACTCCTCTATTGCTCCCTCACTCTCTCACACACTCTCCCTCCCTACCTTCTTGCTGGTCACCATCTTGGGTCTCCTGTGTTTGTTTCTATGTATTAGATAGATCTGTTATGATGCTCAGCGTTCGTGTGATGGCCTTATGTAGTAGGCATCCTGTGGAGTTGAATGGTGCAATTTCCTATATTACCTGAGCTGGGTGTGCCAGGAATGTCCTTTGTGTGGGTTATGTGGGACCTCCTGTTATAATTTATTTTTGACTTCTATTGGGCTGTTTGTGTGTGGAATCAACCCTCATGTTAGCTGACTGTGATGCTTAACCATGACCAGAGTTTGTAAGCTGCTGTGCAGGTGCTGACCACATGAAGCAGAATTCATCTCAGGAGTGTTTGCTGCTTGATGAGATCTCCTTGTTGATATGATGCTTGTGAAGCTTATTGGACCCTGCTCTGTTGTTGTCTGAAGCTGGATGCTGGTGTTGTTGGATATGGGTCTCTTGAGAGGTACAGACCAATGTAATATGTTGCCTGTAACTGGCCCTCAGTAACCTATTTGGAGCTACAAGTGATCCATAGTTTGTGGCTTTCTCTGCTGGGCCTGGTTGCATGCAGGAATGACCAAGATGTGCATCAAGAATGCCTTTTACCCTCATCAGGCCCAGGGTCAGGTCAGCAAAAGTCCAAGTTACCCTGATAAGATCCATCTCTGCCTTACTCTACCTGTTGGCTGCCTGATAGGCTCAGTCACTGAAAAACCTCTGGCTATACTCATCAGCAGTGTAAGTAAGGTTCAAAGAATGGACAAGAGAGGGTCAGGAAGGTAGGGCTATTGCTTTCCTCTGGCTAATGCTTCAGTGGAATGAATGCTTTACCAAAGAAAGATGGTGTCTGAAGTGTGGGAGAATGACTCAGCAAAGGATCCTGGCAGTTGTCCCTTCAGTTCCCTCCCAAGGGCCACAAACCCCGTCTCTCCCCATGGGACTTTAGTGCACTCTGTCCTCCCTCTTCAGGAGCCCAGGATGAGTGGTTGCAAACAGAGTTTTGTGTGTTGGCCCTTTAAGAAGGTGCCTGTGTCTCTAGTGGACTCCCACACTCCTTGGTGGACAGAAACCCCACTGCTTTTTGCACCCAGATGTTGTGTGGGTGCCTCTTCCTGGCTCTGATGCTCTGGGCTGGGGAGCTTGGGTTGGGGTTCAGACCCCATCCTTCTCAGGGTGAACCTCCTGCAGCTGAGATATTCCTCCAGAAACTCAGCTGCCTCCTGTTAGGGTAAGGCCAACCCTTTTCATGTCTCTGCTCTTGCTACCAGTCTCAATGTGGTTTCTTCTGTAAATACTTGGTTATAAGACTCATTTTCAGCTAGTCTTCAGTTGGTTTTTCAGGATGATTGTTCTATAATTTAGTTGTAATTACAGTTTGGTCTTAGGAGGAGATGAGTGTAGTTTCCCTCTACTCTACCAGCAGCTTGGATCTCCTCTAGAGAGAAAGGTTTTTCTCCCATCTCCCATTTATCGCATTTTCCACTCCTCTTCCCCAAGAAACAATCACTGTTACTATTTTACATTTCCCTCCAGTTTTATTATTTATGCCAATCCAAATTTTTTTGTCCCTTTCTTACACAAGAGGTTACAAGCCATAAACCTTCTTCTGTGCCTTGCTTTTTTTCATTTGGCAATATGCCCCTTGTATTTCAGCAAATCAATGTAATAGAGAGAACCCTATTCTTTGGTTGTTGTTGTTAATCCTCATCCAAGGATATTTTTTTTCATTAATGTTAGAGAAAGAGGAAGGGAGGAGGTGAGACAGAGAAATATTGATGTGAAAGAGACACATCAATTGGTTGCCTCCCCCACATGCCCTGACCAGGGCCAGGGATTGAACCTGCAACCAAGGTATATGCCCTTCACTGAAATCAAACCGGGGACCCTTCAGTCTGCAGGCTAATGCTCTACCCACTGAGCCAAACTGGCTAGGGTGAGAGAATCCTATTTTTCCTCTCATTTTACAAAAGCATAATATTCCATTATATGTATTTACCCTAGTTTAATCAGATCCTAAATGATGGACACTTGGGTTATTTCCAATCTGCCAAGACAAACAATGCTCAGTGATTGAATGTAGGCATCTGTCATTTTGTACCTGTGTAGGTAGGTTTGAAGAATGAAGTACAAGAAATGGACATGTTGGGTTAGAGTGGTTCTCAACCTTCTGGCCCTTTAAATACAGTTCCTCATGTTGTGACCCAACCATAAAGTTATTTTTGTTGCTACTTCATAACTGTAATGTTGCTACTGTTATGAATCGTAATGTAAATAGCTGATATGCAGGATGGCCTTAGGCGACCCCTGTGAAAGGGTCGTTCAACCGCCAAAGGGGTCACGACCCACAGTTTGAGAACCGCTGGGTTAGAAGGTATTTTAAGATATATTGTCAAATTGACTCCACTGGATTGTAGTAGTGTCCACTCCTGCCAACAGTGGAGCAGGGGCCAGAGGGAGCCTATTTCGCACAGCCTCACCAATAGAGTATATTGTCAAGTGTTTGGATTTTTGTCAATTAGATATTTGAAAAATGGTATCTCAACATCAGTTCAAATAGCGTCTCATTGCCTTTCTCTTATTATGACTTTGGATGAGAATCTTTCTTTGTACTTAATAATCATTTACATTTTTCTCTGTTAACAGTCTATGTTCTTTTTTGTAATTTTCTATTGAGTAATTGGACTTTATTTGATCAATTGTTAGGACTCTATATAATCGAAGATTTTTCCTTTTTCTGATATAAGTTCATTGTTAGAACTCATGTTATAAAGGAATTTATCCATAGTTTTCATCAAGTATATGTATGATTTTATGTTTATATTAAAACATATGTTTAATCCATATGGAGTTTGTCCTAGTGTACAGTATGAAGTAGGGATCCAATGTTACCTTTCTCTAGATAGCTACACATTTGTCCCAATAGTATTTATTTAGAAATCCATTTTTACCTGTACTTTTACAAGCTATAATAATTTTAATAATTTCTTAGAGAGAGG
>NW_006287066.1:796552-802112 GCF_000327345.1 Myotis davidii | reverse complement strand
AAAGAGAAAGAGAAAAACATCAACGTGAGAGAGGAACATCGATCCATTGCCTCCCACACAAGTCCCGACTGGGAATTGAACCTGTAACCATTTGAACTTTGGTGTAAGGGATGATACTCCAACCAATTGAACTACACTGGCCAGGGCTAAAACTATACTCTTTATCACATATAAAACACTCACATGTATTAGGTCTATATCTGGACTTTCTATTTTCTTTCATAAAATTGAAAAGATGTGGTAAGGGGTAATTAAGAGGAAGAGGATTGAATCAAATGATCTAGATTAAAATCAAATACATCATATGCTGTGTGTGTGACTGAGAACAATTTATTACTTCATTTTGTAGAATGTGATTAGATGTATTTTGCATTGTCCTTGACACACGGCATGCTCAATGTCAACAATGAGGATAATGATGTCAGTGTTTTCCCATCCATTACAGTGGGCGATGTGTATTATCTAAGAAACTACTGGAGTAGGTGCCTCATTCTTGTCCCCTGGGCTGGTCCTTTGTCAGAATGCTGCTGTTTGTACCATAAGTCCTTTCTCCTTGTGTTCCTGAATTCAACAAAGTAGGCCCATACCAGCAGAGTTGCTTACTATATTCGAGCCACCCAATGATCTCTGGGTAGTATTCCAAGCCCCAGTGGAAATGGTTCACTCTTCTACTCCCTCTTTCCACATATTTCAGTCCTATTCTTGGAAGAGAAGCTGTGGAACAAGTTTCCAGGCTGACACCAGGCTCTCTCTTCAGAGACTTTAACAAATGCCTTGTCTTTCATACTAAACCTTCATATAAATCAACTCCTCCTCATGGATCTGTCCTTAATTCATCAGACATTCCTGGATAGGTTTGAATCCCATCTCAGGCCCAGTCCAGGTCTCTCTCTCTCTCTCTCTCTCTCTCTCTTTCATACACATTTACACACAAATGCTTATTAACCAGAGATCTGCAGGTCTAAGAATGTGAAGAATTGAATCCTAAGGAATTAGAGAGAGGTGTCATGTGTGATTCCAGACAGCGCTGAGTTAACAAAACATAGATGTTAGTCAGGAACCTACTCTTCAGGTGTTCAAATGTCCACCCCTGTTCCCTGCTCTCATTGCACAGACCACATCTAGATTTTGTGAAGGAGAGCAAAAGAAAGTGAAATCCCAGCTATTGTTTTGATATCAGAGGTTTCCAGTTTAGCATGTGTACAAAAACTACAACGTCATACATCAAGTGAAAGAGAAACAAGTGCTCTATAGCAGCGAGCCCATGATACACACAAACACAGGTCTGGCCACATTTCCTTCCGTAGTGGCCATATGATTGCAAATCCATATATGAGCAGGGCACATTACTTTTCAGTTGATAATAATGGTAAAGTATACTCAAAGTCCAAAATTACCCAACCAGTTAAAAAACCAATCAACTTTATATATAGAAGAATATAGTTAAGGTCTTCTGTGAATCACTGATCAATTTGGGCCAAGTCAATGAAAATAGAGTTATTTAACAAACCAAGCACATTAAATGAAGGTAAACATTTACTTGTTTCTTAATCCCTGAGGCTCTGTCTCAAGAACTCTCCCCAATTTTAGCCACTCATCAACTTCGAGGATACTATACAGTCACTAAAAATTCAGAGTCCAAATGGCCCATATTATGCATTTGGGGGGAGGGTGAAAATTATTTTCCTCTTGTCAGGAATCTCTCATGGTACATGAGCCTTAATTATATAGTTTGGGTAGAAATACCAACCACTGAAATAGCAGTGTCAGCACTAGTTGAGTCTTGTCGTGACTAAGCATTGTGCTAATGTGCTAAATGTTTTACTTTAGTTTCCATTTAACCCTACCAGCATTTCTCTGAAGTGAGTGCTATTATTATTTCCATTTCATGAATGAAAAAACTGAGGACAAGATGGTTTAATAAGTGGTCAGCAAACTCATTAGTCAACAGAGGCAAATATCAACAGTACAACAATTGAAATTTCTTTTTAGAGCCAAATTTTTTAAACTTAAACTATATAGGTAGGTACATTGTTATTAACTTAATTAGGGTACTCCTAAGGCTTAGGAAGAGCCACACTCAAGGGGCCAAAGCCACGTGTCTCGCGAGCCGCAGTTTGCTGACCACTGGTTTAGATGACTTCCCCAAGTTCTCAGAGCTATTAAGTGGCAGACCTTGAATTCAGTTCTGTCAAAGTCCATACTGTTAACCTCTGCATTAACTAACTAATTACATTTGGCCTTCAGTTACAAGGTCTAATTGAATCAAGTCTATTAACAGCACCTGGAGGCATCAATTACACAGCAGTAGCAGGGGCAGGTGGTTCGACCCTGTTCTCTTCCAGTTCATGTGAGTGAGCTCATTTCTAAACACTCTCCTTGCCTAAAAATATCGGGCAGCCCACACCCTGGAGCCCCACAGCTGCTCATGGCAGGTGCCCTAGAAGGAGAAAGTGCTTCCTAAAGCCTTCATAAAGGCTCTTTGTAGAGTTGGTAATGCTAGTGAGAGGAGAGAGAGGAAAGTGAGGGCAAGAAAGGCTGAGAGAGACACAATAGAGGTCATGTCTTCTCCTTTAACTGAGGTGGGCTGCCAAGTGCTGAAGTCCCTCTTCCCAGAGGGGACATTCTAGGCCAGCTCGGCCAACCACCTTTACCTCTCCCTGGGATTCCTGTGATCCAAGGGATACTTAAGGGTGACTGAGTAGCTGGCACAATCATTTAATCTATTTAACAAATACATATTAAACTTCTACCACAGGCCAGATGTTGTCTGTGGTTACAGCAACAACTCCTCCCTCCCACCCCCCTCCCAATAAAAACTCTGCATGGGCCACATGGAAATTACATTCTAGAAGGGAAGGAGGAGCTGCAGAAATAAGACACACAATAATAAAAAAAAGTTACATACCATAGTTCAGATGGTGATAAGGACTATACAGAAAAATATAACAGTTAAGGAGATGGGAAGTGAGTGGGGAAGAAGGAAAATGAGGGAATTACTATTTCAATGAGGGTGATAACCTCCTTTGATAGGTAACTTCTGTGCAGAAACCTGAAGGAGAGAAGGAAGTGAATCATGCTGCTCCCCAAGAGTGTTCTAGTCAGAGGGAACAGCTGGGGCAGAGGCCCAAGGGCAGGGACACACCTCGCTTATTTTATGAGCCGCATGTAGGCCACTGTGTCTGCAACAAAGTGAGAAAGTGAAAGGAGATAAAGTGAAGTAGGTGAGGGCCAAATTATAGGGCATTGAAGGCCACATTAAGAACTCTGGCTTTTGTTGTGAGTAGATTGAAGGCCATTAAAGGGCTTTGAGCAGAGGGGTGACACAATTTGGGGTTTTAAAGATACCACTTTGGCTGTTCTAGAGAGGGCAAGAAAGACGAGTTGTAAGGCTATTGAAATAATTTAAATAAAAGGTGATGATAGCTTAGACCAGGTATCAACTGAAGAGGTGACACAAAGTATCATTTTGAAGATAAAGCCTAATTCAAAGAATGGATGTGAAGTGTGGAAGAATATCAGGAGTCAAGAAAAGCTTTAAGGTTTTGGCTTGAGCAATTAGAAGAATTGATAATTGATAATCTTCAATCTTACTGAGATTGAAGATTACCAGAAAAACAGTGTCGAGAATAAATGAGAAATTTGGTTTTGAACATCTAAGTTTAAGATGCCTATTATATATTCAATAAAGATGTTTAGTAGTTTTCTTGGCATTGAGTTGAAGTCTGGGTCTCACAAAGTTACCTGGGTCCACGTAAGTATAGCCTTCGCAGAAAGACACCTATTTTCACTCATTCTCACTAGCTTAGCCCATAGATAAATTTTGCTGCTATGTGAATTGGTACAAAATGATTCATTACTGTTCTATTTTATTATGTAGAGATATTTTCTGTTTAGCATTTTTTGCTTTAAATTTAACTTTATCTGAGAATATCTCAATCTCTGTTCTTTTTTGTTTGTTCACATTCCTAGTACATCTTTTCCCATTTTTGTATTTTCCACTTTTCAGAGTCATTATATTGTAAAAGTATCTCAAATAGATAATCTACATAATAATTAAAAACTAAAAGTCCAGCCTGTGAGTCTTTTACCTTTAATAGGCAATTTTATCTCATTTACATTCATTGCTGTTGAATCAAAACAGTCTGGGTAAGACTTCTATTAGTTCATTTGTGATAAAGAACAAGTAATTTCAAAATCTACCAAATATATTTAGGCTTAAAAAATAATAGTATAGCTAGCCCTGGCCAGGTGGCTCAGTTGGTTGGAGAATACCTAGATTATGGGCACATACCTAGATTATGGGTTTGACCCCAGGTGTATAATTATAACCTAGGTTGAGGCAACCAATCAATATTTATCTCTCATATCAATGTTTCTCTTTCTCCCTCTCCTTTCCTCTCTCTAAAATCAATAAAAACATATCCTCGGGTGAGGATTTAAAAAGATAATTATGATAGTATATAGTCATATTCCAGAATATTGGTTCATTGATTCTCAATTAACCCCTTTGTTTCTTTTATAAAGTCCTTTCAGATATCACAATACATATATACATTTCTAAATACAAACAAATTTATTACCTGATTATCACGTAAAGGTCCTAGGACCCAGAGTTGGCAAAGTCTGGTAAGCAGCTTTTTGTTGTTGTTGCTGGTAATCCTCATCCGAGAATATTTTCTCCATTGATTTTTAGAGATAATGAAGGAAAGGGGGAGAGACTGAGAGAGAAAAACGTCAATGTGAGAGAGACACATTGGATGGTTGCCTCTCTCATGCGCCCTGACTAGGGTCAGAGATTGAGCATAAAACCAAGGCACGTGCCCTTGACCAGAATCAAACCTGTGACCTTTCAGTCCATGGGTCAACGTCCCAACCACTGAATCAAACAGGCTAGGGTTGGTAACCAGCTTCTTGTTCAGAATGCTTAGTGGGGTTCATTTTCATCTGGGTACACAATACATTACAAGAATCATCAATTAAATCTAACTGGCTGGGAGGAATATGAAAAGATTTCCAAAGGAGAGTGAGCATTTGAAATGAAGCATGAAAGCGGTATAGAATATAGTGAAGTGTATTTAAAAGTAAGGGGGAAACATAAATGTAGGCACATTCCTTGAATCTATTTGAATAGTACAGGGTGATGGAAAGTGAGGTGATCAGTAAAGAAATAAGGCTCTAGCAGAACACAATGTTGAAATGCAAAACCAGAGTATGAGGACCATTAACATCATACTAAGGAGACTTGACTTCCTAATGTAAGAAATGAGCCACATAAAGGTGTACGAGGAAAAAGTGAATATTTAGATTTTTGGGAAGATAATATATAGACAAAAGACTGAAGGTGAGGAGATAGTGGGGAAGTGGTTAAAATATCTGGTCCACAGACGGCTTCACAGGGGAGTTTTACCAAACATTCAAGGAAGAACTAAAACCTATCCTCCTCAGACTACTACAAAAAATTCAAGAGGAAGGAACGCTTCCAAGCTCATTCTATGAAGCCAGCATCACCCTAATACCAAAACCAGGTAAAGACAACACAATGAAAGAGAATTACAGG
>NW_006287066.1:788787-794438 GCF_000327345.1 Myotis davidii | reverse complement strand
GGCTAGGGCAGGGGGGAAAAATGGACACATATGTAATACCCTTTGTAATATTTTAATCAATAAAAAAAAAAATCTTTAAAAAAAAAAATCTGGTCCAGTCCTAACTGTTTTTGGCTCAATGGATAGAGCGTCGGCCTGTGGACTCAAAGGTCCCAGGTTTGATTCCAGGCAAGAGCATGTACCTTGATTGTGGGCACATGCCCACTGGGGAGTGTGCAGGAGGCAGCTGATCGATGTTTCTTTCTCGTCGATGTTTCTAACTCTCTATCCCTCTCCTTTCCTCTCTGTAAAAAATCAATAAAATATATTTTTTAAAAAAAATATCTGGTCCAGGGATGGTAGTACATATTTGACATACTTGCTCTCCTCCCATAACCACAGTAGATGAACATCATTAAATGATCTTGATATTCTTTTCCTGAGTACCTGGATGATGCCTCAGAATCCTTTTGAAAACAGCACCCCAGTCCATTGAAATTGGCACAGGAGATAAATGTATCTTCTAACCCTCATTTAGACAAGAGGTATTGAGAGTCTGAGCTGGATCAGATTTGACATACATTGTGCTGGTAAAATAAAAAAGACATGAAAGTGGTGGATAAGGGGAAAAAGGTATTTAGAATGAGAAGAATGTCTTTAGCCTTGCAGATATTGTCATAAAGTACACAATGAAAGCATTGTCTCCAGGGGTTTTGATTCTATGCCATGAATGCATTGGGCTACATTGAGACTTGGTTTCAGTAGCAAATATGCAAGTCAACGAATCAGCAACTCATTTTGAAATTAGTTGGTATGAAATTGCAATGTGAAAAAAATTATAATTATTTTTATGTCTTTTCCAGCCTGTAATTGATTCTCTTATTGAGTGTTTTATGTTAAGTGCTTTATGACATGAGTATTAAAGACATCACATAAAAATAAAATGGATTATACAAGGTGGGCCTCATATACATAAACCAAGCCCAACTCCATTTGTCATTGCCTTAAATTAATTTCGGCTACTACAATTTTTTGTGTGTTTTGTGGCTCTTCATTGATTTTTTTTCCCATCTTCTCTCAGTGACCTTTTTGATGCTAGTCCCACCTACTCCATTTCATCTTTTTTATTTCTCCCTGATGAGATACCTTTTCCTGCTGGTCCTGTTTCAGATGGATACTAAATTATATAGATTCCCCAGAGAGCTTGCCTCAAACCAAGGAATTGACTGATATTTCTACAATAATATATCTGAATTTGTAAAAATGTTATTTCACCCTATTACTGAAAATTGGCTATAATTAATTTATTAACTTAGCAAAAAAGTATTTGGCATATTCTATGTTCTAGGCACCACCCATGGCACTGGAAATACAAATGTCTGTTCATAAGGTCAATGGTACAATTTTTATGCTATTAACATTTGTAATAGACTCAAAAATGTGTTTATACTCCAACCCAGACATGCAAAAAGAATATTGCTTCTTTGGGTTGTCCTTAACAGATCTTTTTCATGAGATCCACATACAGGGAAGCCAGAAAAAAACTCCTAAATTTATTCCAGTCTTATAACCTGGTGTGGTGATGTAATCGTTTAAACAATGTCCTTAAGAAAACTCTCAATCATTTTAGGTAAAAATGCTCTGCCTCTCAGGGATCCAGCCATCTGCCCTGCTACTTGACAAGATGGCACCTAGGAGTGAGAAAAAGAGGTACAGCTCAGAATCCTTGGCAGAGGAAGGGTCTTAGGTTCAGATCTGTGCTCCCATGTGACTTTCTGAATCCTTGCTGGCCTCAGTGGCAATAGTGTCTCTTTCTGACTCATCTCCATTAACTCCGTGAGCCTCCTCTGCCGTTGCCTACAGTTTGGTCTCTCAGCCCTATCAAGCACAGTGGTTTTCCCTGGCTGACTGGCTCCTCCGCTGTTGTGGGATCCACAGACCTTGCTGAGGCTTTGTCTGCCTTGCCTTCTACCCAACCCCTGGGCAGTTCTAACATGTTGTCCTCAGCCATATCCTGAACATGTACCCACTCAGGGGCATGTGGGAACTTCCAGATCCTACCTATGCCACACCAAAACCAGCAACTATTCAGGGAAATCAAACTCCTCTTCCCCCTCTGCAAATTCTGCTGCTCCATCAAGCGTACTCTGACATGGTCTCCTAAGGCTGGGACAGCACAGTCTTTGAGATGAGCTCCTTGCAGAGTGCCAAACATGAAGCAAAACAAGCATCTGCTCCCCCTAGTATTCCTGTAGACCATTTAACATTCCTCCCCATTCAGAGCTGAGGTCTTCATCAAGAAGTCTGAGGGGGTAAGAGATCAACCAAAGAACTTGTATGCATATACTATAGTAACTATAGTAAGCATAACAATGGACACAGATGAGGGTAGGGGGGAGTGGGGTGGGGAGGGCAGGCTGGGAGGTGGGGGCAGGCTGGCAGAAAAGGGGACATATATAATACTGTCAACAATAAAGAATTAAAACACACACACATACACACACACACACACACTCACACACACACACAGAGAATTTTAAAAAAAAAAGAAGAAGTCTGGGCGCACTTTGTGTTCTGCTTTCCTCTCCCTTCTTCCGTCCAGGCTTCCAGGCCAGAGGAGGAGGGTTGTTTGACTTTCCCTGCCTGTATCCCCCAGATCCTGGCTCAGTAACCTGGGCCAGGAGAGGGGGCGCTCTCTTCCTTAGTATGTTTCTTCCTCCTTTACTCCGCCTAAGTCTTAACAGCAAATGGGGAGGGCAAGAAAGAGGGAAGCTTAACAAGTTAACCTTTTGGAAATACTATTGTACATCGAAAAAGAGCTAGGACTTTTTTTTAACTGCTCAAAGATTCTGTCACAAAAATTTAGCTCTGAAATTCTGGAACAAAAAATAAGCTTCTGAAATTTTCTTGTAATTCAGATCACTCTGTGATACACACTGCTATTGTAGTACAGTCTGATTGTATATAAAAGTATTGCATGAATTTTAATATTATAATGTATTAGTTATAGATCCCATACTATAATAGGAAAGTGGGATAGAAACCCTAGAGTTAGAAGGAGCATTAGAGATCACCTAATTATTTGCTCCTTCCAAATAGGAATCTGGGCCTGTGACCTAACATATAAACTCTAAATACTAAGAAGTGCAACTACTCAGCAGGCAGCCTCTCTTCTTAGCTAGCAACCACCATTATGAGAAAATGCTGGCTCACATTGAGTCAAATTTGCCTCTGAGACTTGCAGGCATTTTTCCTGGTCCTGCCCACTGGAGCTACAAGGCAAATTGTAACAATCTCCACAGTGCCACTTCAAATATTCAAATTCTAAAATAGTCTGTCTCTTCCTCAATCTTTTCTTCTTCAATTCATACTGTGGGTGTGCTTTCTTCCTTTTAATTTCTGCCACCTAATGCTCTTTCCCAGGCATATTTTGCAGGCTTTCTTAAAACGAGGTACCTGGTTCTGAGCACAATGCCTCAGTTGTGGTCCCCAAGCACCAGGCCCAGCAGAATCTGGATCACAGGTTTCTTATGCCAGAGTCTATTAATGGAGATTAATGTTTGCTTCCCACTCTCTACCCTTAGGACCCAATGGTTCACTGAAACTCCCAGTTTGGGCCCTTAGCTACATCTGCTGGCATTCAACTTATATCCTTTCCCACATGTACACCTCCCTGCCACCGTCTACAGCTGTGGAACTCAGGTGCAGGGCTTGCTCAGGTTTGAACAGTTCGTAGAGGTAGAGGTATAAAAACAAATGCTGAAATAGTAAAGCCTGGGGCTGCTTCACCTCAGAGCAAAGAACCATCAATTTGGGAAGGGGAGGAGAGATAGAGACTCAGAATAAATTATAATTTAATTTTCTCAATTTTTTCACTTTGTTGTCTCTGAAAGGATGAGGGCTATGCCCTCCATCTTGCCCCAGGGCGAGGGCTACGCCCTCCATCTTACCCCGGATCCTCCATTTTTTGGGCAGCAGCCTTAGCCATGTGCTCAGCAAGGGGCTTCTTCCCGGAAGCCCAAGCCTCTGCTAGCCACACCTAGGATTTCTTTAAACTAACCAATGATAATCAAGGGAAGTGTGCGCCATAGATACAACCACATCTTGTGTAACAAGACACCAACTTGGGCCCAGCCAATTGGCAGGGCCCACAGTCCTCTCTCCTCCCCTTACTCCAACCCCCCTATAAAACCCCTCTCCACCCAAAGCTAGCTCTCTCTCTGCCGCTTGCCGCTGTGTCAGTGAGTGTGGTCGGGGAGCCGAGCTAGCTCGAATAAAGACTCTTTGCTTTTGCATCGGACTCGGCTGGCTCCCTGGTGGGCTTTTGGGGATCCTGAAATCTGGGCATAACATTCTCAGTATCTTTTCCTCTCACCAAAAATCTCTTTCACATTTGTAGGCACTATTCAGGACTTCTTAAAGTAAGTAAAGTTCCCAATGTCTGATTAGGAGAAACCTACCAATATGATACTGTACTTCCTTATTCTGAGACACCATTACGGTTAGTATGAATCATTTTGAAATTGATGGGTTTGTCAACCTCCCACCGCAAACCTTAGTATGCACATCTATAAATACTTAATTCAATTATAATGAAATATTAACCTATGACTATTGCATTAATACATGTAAAGTAGGAAGTATCTTAGGTTATTACTCTGCCTCTTAAGGGAAATACCTCAAGTGAATGCAAAGACAGTGATATAATATTCTCACAAGAACTGCAAAATTTGCATTTCCTGAATAAAGTAAGTTTTAAGTTGCATCATTTACTTTAAAATGATGACTTCAGGGTTCACAATGGTAGCAGAATGCTATTCCTCATACAGTTCCTTCTGTCTTCACATTAAAACGCCATGACCAAAATACAGAACTAGCGACAGCATTGAAAACAAGTGTTGTAGGCCTGCGGGGGGCAGATCAGAAGAATGATTACAAACATACTATTTGATTTGTCTCCTGCATGCTTGTAAATGGCTCTGGAGGAGGAATTAACTATTGAGTGTCTTCTTTCATTATCTATACACTAGTAGCTCTGCCCACGAATCTGTGCGCGAGTAGCTTGCCGCCTCTTGCCTCAGCAGGTCACCTGCCGACCACCACAGGTAGCTCTCTGCTGCTCTTAGCTCACTGCCCCATCCTCCTAGAGCTCTCCCCCGCCCCCCGAGCTGCTCCTCCCTCCCCTCTTCATAGCTTGCTGCCCTGCCCTCTACTGTAGCTCTCCATGCCCGCCTGCTTGTACCTCACTGGCCCACCCTCCTGCTGATCCATGATCTGGTCGTGACTTGCTTGGTCATTATGCCTCAGGGTGTAATGGCTAATTAGCATATGCCTCTCTTATTATATAGGATCATTCAGAGCAGAGAATCTAGAAAAACAAATTGCCAATTCCTAACTGTGCTGGGATCATGTACTGAATGAGCTGCATTCCATCAGCATCACTGTCCACAGGAGATGACATCTTCCATCATCCAGTAGAACAGGAAATATCAGGAAGCAAGCTAAGAAGCACCATGTTCTGGACAGTCACCTCTACATCGTCAGCACAGATGAAAATAGGAAGACTGTTGGAGGTGTGTGGCATATCTGATAGCGTTTAAAGGAAAGCCACCAACTGTATTTTATTCCTTGCACAAAAAATTTACAGGTTGGAATGGATTGCAGGTTGGAAT
>NW_006287066.1:782928-788753 GCF_000327345.1 Myotis davidii | reverse complement strand
GTTCAGCAGAAATACACCAACTAATGTCTTTTATAAGCCAAATCTATTGAATTTGAGCTGAAATGGCCAAGCAAACCCCAGATATCTTATCTGTTGCCAAAACTTGAGTCTGAATCTGTCTACTTCATTTATCAATGACTAAACAGGGAAAAATAACAGGAGGTTTATGAAAAGGCTTATATATTTGCCACTGCTAAATAAAAACTTAAGGATTACTTTCCTAAGCCTAAAGACATTAGTTGACTAATTAAAAACAGAATTTCTGAATTCTAAATTAATATAGAGAATTCAAGCAAATAAAACATTTCTAGTATTTTTAATACAACATAGAATATAGAATAAATATAGGAAATAAAAGAAACACCTAGAAAACACAAAAATCAGAAAACAAATTGATTAAAAACAATGCTTTTGACAAAAGACATAAATAAATTTAAATATTTAATTTCTGTAAAGAAAACAACAAAAACTTTACTTAGGGGTAATGGGAAAAGACATGCCTAATGGAAAATCATGCTATTCTGATGAGAGAAACTCTAGAAAATATGAAAACATCTTATAAAGCTACAGATATTAAAGCAGGCTGGTTGGCAGAAGGAAAGACAGACTGGATTCAAATTAGTGGAAATCAGATGACATTCAATAAATAATATTGAGACATTTTGCTGGCCATTTGGGTAGAAAAAAAAGGCTGGATCCATACTATACCTATTTATATCAAAGTTAATTCATGAGCGGAGGAATGGAAGATGGCAGCCGAAAGGACAGCAGTGAGAAAGAGAGTGTGAGTGAATGAGTGAGTGAGCCAAAGGGGAGTGCATGGACGTATAGGGCATGTGTGTATGTTTGAGTGAGGGACAGTTATTCCGCAGGACAGTTGGGGGCTGGTGGACCAGGCTCCCCTAGCCAGGCAGCCTCTGCTACCACTGCAATCTCTCCCGGGGTGGCTGGCTCTGCCGCAGAGACCACACCATCTTGGGGAGAGCGGCTGTGACTGGGAGCCCAGCCTCACCTCCACCCGGGAAGACCTCAGACGCCACCCGGGACCCTACAGCCACACTGGCCAGGGACCTGCTGCTCCGGCTGTGAACCCACAAACACCGAGACCGCAGCCTCCCCAGCCGCAGGCTCCGAAGGAGTTTTTTCAGAGGGAGACAAAATGGTGGCCTAGTAGGCGGACCTTTCCTGCGCCTTCTCACGTAGCAGATATAAGAAACAGCTGAATCAAATAACATCAACCTGGAATTGGCGAATTAAACACAACTGGTGAGGCAATCCATGGCCAGGAAGGATAGGGGTTGCCTGGAGAATGATAGGACGGGGGTATGGACTGGAGAGAGAGACACATGCAACAGAGTCTGACTGACTGATGGTCCCTGAGGTCCAAAAGGTTAGCGACCGCTGGTCAAGAGGGTCGGAAGGAAACTGCGCTGCACCAAGTCCGCATCCCGTGACGCATAACACTCAAGTGTGGAAGGGGGTCCACAGAACTGCTGGCAGCCGGAGACTCTAGATCCACAGCCGTGGGAGGCTGCACCCAGAGAGGCAGCCTGAAATTCTGCACTGGCCGCACAGTGCTGGAGGGAGAGAGACGCACAGCAGCACGGTTGCTCTGTCTACACATTTTCCTTGCTATTGCTCACTGAACTCAGTATATAGAAACTTTCAATTACAAACACTGAGGCTACAGTTTACGGAAGGTGGTTTTGTGGAAGCAAGGGAGCAAGATAGGGAGAGGTGACCAGAAAGCCAGCTCTGGGACAGTTCGGTCCCTCCAACCCTGAACAGCCATTTTTCTCCTGAGGACTAGCCTCCTCCTGGTGGGGCAGCCACACCCAGCCTTGAACTTGACAGGGAAACAAGGATTTTGAATACCCCAGGAGCCCTTGGGGACTGGGTAGAGGGGCCATTTAGTCCCAGAAACTAATACAGCAACACGGGACCCTTCAGTCCGCAGGCCGACGCCCTATCCACTGAGCCAAACCGGTTTCGGCTAGTTTTAGTTTTTTATCATTATTTTACTTCATCTCATTTTTTTCCTTTTTGCTAATCTTTTCTTCCTAACTTCTCCCTTTTTCATCCTGTTTCTCTTCTCATGTTCCTGCTTTAGTTTTCCTCTCTCCTTTCTTTTCACTCCTTGTTAAAAATTAATCTTCTTTATCTGCTTTCTTTTACTATCATAGTAGTCTCTGATGGCTGACTCATATGTCTAATTTCCTCTCCCCTGCTCCAAGACCATGCACCCTTCTCGTTTCTATTTCTTCGCTAGTCAACGTTTTTTTCTAGTTTTTTATTTTATTTTATGCTTTTGTTTTTCTCTCCTCGCATATTCTCTTCTTCGACTATTAGTTTAATTACTTTCATTCACCAAACGCAGGCCTATCTGCTCTCTATTCTCCTTTTCCAAAAATAGATAAATATATAGATAAAAGGGAAAAACATCTACACTAATAAAAGACAAAAATGGTAATTGGCGGACGACGCTACCCTTTTCATTGGCTAATCAGGGTTATGCACCCCAATGGGGACCCCCACCCTGATCCAGGACACCCTTCAGGGCAAACCAGCCAGCCCCCACCCGTGCACCAGGCCTCTACCCTATATAGTAAAAGGGTAATATGCCTCCCAGCATCCAGATCAGCGGAGCCGCGAGGCCTCCCGGCACTGGGATCAGCGTGACAGGGGCAGCACCCAAACCCCCTGATCGGCCCTGCTCTGTGTGTGACGGGGTAGAGCCATAACCTCCCCATCAGCCCTGCCCTGAGTGTGACAGTGGCAGTGTCCCAACCCCGATTGGCCCTGCTCTGTGGGTGATAGAGGGCAGAGCTCCAACCCGCTGATCCGCCCTGCTCTGTGTGTGACAGGGGACAGTGCCCCCAACTCCCCTATCGGCCCTACTCTGTGAGTGACAGGGGGGAGCTCCTCAACCCCTGATGGGCCCTGCTCTGTGCATGACAAGGGGGAGCTCCCCAACCCCATGATGAGCCCTGCTCTGTGTGTGACAGGGGGGAGCTCCCCAACCCCCTGATGGGCCTTCCTCTGTGCATGACAGGGTACGGAGCCCCAACCCCCCTGATGGACCCTGCTCTGTGTGTGACAGGGGGCAGCGCCCCAACCCCCTGATTGGCCCTGCTCTGTGCATGACAGGGGATGGTGCCGCAACCTCCCCATCGACCCTGCCTTGAGTGTGACAGGGGGCGGTGCCCCAACCCCCCAATTGGCCCTACCCTGAGCATGACTGAGGGGGCATCGCAACCTCCTGATTCACCCTGCTCTGTGCATGACAAGGGGCAGCGCCCCAACTCCCCAATCAGCCCTGCTCTGAGCCCGACCAGGGGCTGTACCTAGGGATTAGGCCTTCCCTCTGCCACCCGGGAGCAGGCCTAAGCCAGCAGGTCGTTATCTCCCGAGGGGTCCCAGACTGCGAGAGAGCACAGGCCAGGCTGAGGGACCCCCCCCACCCCGAGTGCACAAATTTTTGTGCACCGGGCCTCTAGTTACTATTATAATAGTCTGTTGGCTTACTCATATATCTAATTTCCTCCCCTCTGCTCCAGTGCACCCTTCTCTTTTCTCTTGCTTTGATGGCCATTTTTTTCTTGTTGTTGTTTGTTTGATTGTTTGTTTGTTTTTGTTTTTATTTTATGGTTTTGTTTTTCCTCTCCTTGCTTGCTCTCTTCTTCTACTAATAGCTTAATTAGTTTCACTCACCAAACTCAGGCCTATCTGCTCTCTACTCTCCTTTTCCAAAAATAGATAAATATATAGATATATTAAAGAAATGGGAAATGTAAAAAATATATATATATATATATATATATTTATGTATATTTTAAAATTATTATTATCTTTAATTAATTCTTTTTTACTTTTTTATTTTATTGAGTATTTTGTTTTTTTACTTATCGTCTTATACACTCATTCTCTTTTTACCTCCTCTGAACTGGGGCCATTCCCCCATTCATTCAATTTCTTTACTTTACATTCTGGAAATAAGCTCTGCCTCTTTACATTCAGTCCCCGCTCCTTTTTTTCTGGGTGTTTCTTGTTTGCATTTTTTGGTTTATTTGTTGGTTTTGTGGAGTTTTCTCCCCATATACATATATTTATTACCCTTATTTTTTCTTCTTTTTCATTTCTCTCTTACCATTTTTCCTTTTCTCAATATCATTTTTGCATTCTTTTCTCTCCTCTAATTCTCTTTTCTCTGTTGGCCACCTTTATTTGGGGTTATCAGTGTTGTGAATACAGTCATGTTTTGTTCCCTCTGTGTCGTGTCTTGTCAAGTTGTATTTTGTGACTTTTGGTCAATGTGGTATAGAGTGAGCCACATAACCAGACATCCTGAGAAGAGCAAAAATGGGGAGACAAAGAAACAGCCCCCATGTGAAAGAAAAGGAGGAATCACCAGAAAAAGAAGTAAACAAAATGGAAAAAAAACAATATGTCAGAGAAAAGATACAGAGCAATGGTCATAAGGACCCTGAAAAGGATGAAAGAAAAATTCAACAACATGTGTAAAAATCAAGACTAAATGAAGAAGAACCAAGAGGATATGAAGAATGGCGTAGCTGCAATAAAGAACACAATAGAAAGCATCAGCAGTAGGTTGGAAGACATTGAGGATTGCATCAGTGAGCTACAATACAAGGTAGGAAAGAACACCCAAGCAGAGCAGCAACTGGAAAAAAAAACTTAAAAAGCAGGTGGAGAGCCAAAGGAAGCTTTAGGAATCATGAAATGAAACAAAATCTGTATAATAAGGGTGTCAGAAGGAGAGGAAACTGAGCAAGGACTAGAAAACCTGTTTGAAGAAATAATGACAGAAAACGTCCCTGATATTGGGAAGAAAAAACTCACACAAGTCCAAAAAACTCAGAGTCCCAAACAAGATGAACCCAAAAAGACTGACACCAAGATGCATCAGAATTAAATTGGCAAACACCAATGACAAAGTAAGAATCTAAAGGCTGCCAGAGAGAGAGAGACAGAAAGTTACCTGTAAAAGATCTCCCATTACACTATTAACTGATTTTTCAGCAGAAACATATCAGACCAGAAGGGAGTAAAAGGAAATATACAAAAGTGATGCAAAGCAAGGGACTAAATCCAAGAATACTATACCCAGCAAGGGTATCATCCAAAATTGAAGGGGAAATCAGGAGCTTCACAAACAAAAAAAAGGCTAAGGGAGTTTATTACCACCAAGCCAGCATTGCAAGAAATGCTAAATGGACTTCTATTAAAAAAAGAAATAGGAAGGAACACAGGCATAAAGAATAAAAATGGAAACAAACAAGTACCTATCAATAACAACCTTGTCGTAGCTGGTTTGGCTCAGTGTCAGCCTGCAGACTGAAGGGTCCCAGGTTCGATTCTGGCCAAGGGAACAAGCCTGGGTTGCTGGCTCAATCCTCAGTCGCGGGCATGCAGGAGGCAGCCAATCAATGATTCTCATCATTGATGTTTCTATCTCTCTATCTCTCTCCCTTCCTCTCTAAAATCAATAAAAAATATATTAAAAATAATAATGATAATAACCTTAAATGTAAATGGATTAAATGCTCCAATCAAAAGACACAAGTTAGCTGAGTGGATAAGAAAACATAACCCATATATCTGCTGTCTACAAGAGACACATCTCAGAACAAGAGACTCACAAAGACTGATAGTGAAGGGATAGAAAAAAATTTTTTAGGCGAATGGTAATGAAAATGAAAGCCAGGGTAGCAATACTTATGTCTGACAAATTAGACCTCAAAGTGAAGGACATAACAAGAGATAAGGAAGTCCACTTAATACTACTAAAGGGACCAATACACCAA
>NW_006287066.1:778039-780100 GCF_000327345.1 Myotis davidii | reverse complement strand
ACCTGGAAGCTGAATAGCTTGCTATTAAATATTGATTGGGTTACCAAGGAGATCAAAGAAGAAATTGAAAACATCCTGGAAACTAACGACAATGAAAACACAACATTCCAAAACCTATGGGACACAGTGAAAGCATTCCTGAGTGAGAAGTTCATAGCTCTACAGGCCTACCTCAAAAAACAAGAAGAAATGGTAATAAATTATCTAACCATACAACTCAAAGAATTAGAAAGAGAGCAATAAGAAAAGCCCAGAGTAAGCAGAAGGAATGAAATAATAAGATCAGAGTAGAAATAAATGACATAGAGACCAAAAAAAACAATGCAAGAAATCAATAAAACCAAAAGCTGGTTCTTTGAAAGGATAAGCAATATTGATGAACCTATAGTCAGGCTCACCAAGAAGCAAAGAGAGCACACAAATAAACAAAATCAGAAATGAAAGAATTGAAGAAACAACTGATCCCATAGAAATACAAAGGACTTTGAAAAAATACTATGACCAACTCTATTCCAACAAACTAGACAACCTAAACAAAATGGAAATATTCTTAGAAAAATACAAGCTTCCAAAAACCAGGAAGAATCAAAAAACCTGAACGGCCAATAATTACTGAAGAAATTGAAGCAGTAATCAAAAATCTTCCAGCAAACAAAAGCCATTGTCTGGATGGATTTACAGGGGAGTTCTAGCAAACATTCAAAGAACTAAAACCTATCCTCCTCAGACTGTTCCAAAAAATTCAAGAGGAAGGTGAACTTCAAAGCTCTTTCTATGAAGCCAACTTTACCCTACTACCAAAACCAGACAAAGACAACACAATGAAAAGACGATTCAAAAAAATTCAAGAGGAAGGCACACTTCCAAGCTCTTTCTATAAAGCCAGCATTACCTTAATCCCAAAACCAGATAAAGACTCCACGAAGAAAGAGAATTATAGGCCAATATCACTGATGAACATAGATGCTAAAATCCTCAACAAAATTCAAGGAAATAGGATCCAGCATTACATTAGAAAGATCATATACCATGACCAAGTGGGACTTATTCCAGGAATGCAAGGTGGTACAATATCTGCAAATCGATAAATGTGATACATCACATAAACAAATTGAGAAATAAAACTCACAGACTCATTATCAATTGATGCAGAAAAAGCATTTGACAAAATCCAACATCTTTCTTGATAAAAAAACTCTCAGCAAAGTGAGAATAAACGGACCCTACCTCTAAGACAAAATGAACATCATCCAGAACTACAAGAAGGCTGGCTCAGTGGAAATTCTACAACTAGAAGGAAAGAGAAAAGTACACTGAGACTCAGAGGAGATGTGGAAGTAAAGTGCAGAGGTAAGAAGCACATGTGGAAAGGGCTGGCAACTGAGGACGCTCAGGAGGGAGACACAAGCTCCCGACTGCTCTGAAATCCACTTCCGGGTGAGTCTCTGGGGACGCAAACTCGTAAGGGAAGAATCTGGACTGTCTGGCATCAGGCAGAACCTGAGGGCGGCTTTCTCTCAGAGGTGCTTGCAGTGATTACCGCGGGACACTGAGAACCAGGGCCTCATAGGGCAGGGCTGAGGAGCAGCCATAGCTGTTTGCTCCACCCTGTTGATTCCCTGAGACCCCCGCCCTACCCCAGCTGTGCGCAGAGGCTTTTGCATATGAATGGCCTGGCCTTTTAAATATAAAATTACCTAACAAACTGCAGCTGAGTTAGAGAGACCTAGAACATCCAAAAGGAGGCCCAAGGACCCACAGCAGCTTGCATTGCTTCACAGCTGGGCCTCATCTGGGCACCTCCAAACCACAAACAAAGAAGAGGAATCTGCAGATCTCTCCATAGCTCCTGCTGGATAGCCTCAGGCTAAATTAGCACCTCCTTAGTGATCCAAGAGCCAGTGTACTCAGTGGTCAGAATGGGACCATCCAGATTACAACTCCTCAGATCCATAAGGGACACACACTCAGGGGGCAGACTCAGTGAGCACCAAAGTCCCACTGAAGCAAGTCTTTCCCCATAAGGGTGTCTCTAGCACTGTTCTCCCACTGTAGACACAG
>NW_006287066.1:767510-777069 GCF_000327345.1 Myotis davidii | reverse complement strand
CTTTTTTTAAATCTATTCAAGATATTTTTATTGGTCTTATGACAGTTATTTATATTTTAGCATCTATATCAACATATAGTTTGCATGCATTCAGTTGACTTTTCTTCCTTGTTACTTAAAAGCCTATTTGGGTATCTTGACTAAAGTAATATGTGAAAAACATTTTTATTTATAAGAATGTAGCTAGTATTATATGAAATGCTGAAAGGTATTCTTTCAGAATAGGAGAAGAAGAAAAAGGTAAAGATAAAAATTATGAACAACAAATACATATCTATCAACAAGTGAATCTAAAAATCAAGTGAATAAAAAATCTGATGAACAGAATAAACTGGTGAATATAATAGGAAGGGAGTGGACTGACAATTCTTGGGGGAAATGGGTGTGTGGGGGTGCTGGAAAAGACTGGGCAAAAATCGTACACCTATGAATGAGGACAGAGTGGGGGGGTAAGGGCTGAGGGTGGAATGGGAACCAGGTGGAAGGGAGCTATGCAGGGAAAAAAGAGGAACAACTGTAAGAATCTGAACAATAAAGATTTATTTTTTAAAAAATCTACTAGACTTAATAAATGAATTTGGCAATGTAGCAGGTTACAAAATTAATACTTAGAAATCTATGGCTTTTTTATACACCAATAATGAATGCACAGAAAGAGAGACTAAAAAAAAAATCTCATATACCATTGCACCAAAAAAATTAACTAAGAAGGAACCTAGGAATAAACTTAACTAAGGAGGTAAAAGACCTGTACTCAGAAAATACAGTACATTGAAAAATGAGATAGAGGAAGGCAAACAAATGTAAGAACATACCGTGTTCATAGATTAGTAGAATAAACATCATTAAAATGTCCATACTACCCAAAGCAATTTATACATTCAATGCAATCCCCACTAAAATACCAAAGGCATATTTAACAGGCCTAGAACTAACTTTCCAAAAATTCATCTGGAAAAGAAAAAGACCCCAAATAGCCACAACAATCCTTAGAAAGAAGAACAAAGTTAGAGGGATCACAATACCAGATATCAAACTATATTGCAAAGCCACAGTTCTCAAAACTGGTACTGGCACAAGAACAGAATTATATACCAATAGAAATGAACAGAGAACCCAGAAATTGACACAAGCCATTATGCTCAATTAATATTTGATAAAGGTGGCAAAAACATACAATGGAGTCAAGACAATCTCTTCAATAAATGGTGCTGAGAAAATTGGACAGATACATGCAAAAATATGAACCTAGATCACCAACTTACACCATACACAAAAGTAAACTCAAAATAGTTAAAGGACTTAAATGTAATATGGGAGACCATAAAAAATCTTAGAAGACTCCATAGGCAGCAAAATATCAGACATATGTCATAGCAATATCTTTACTGATACAGCTCCGGACCTAGGACAATGGAAACTAAGGAGAAAATAAGCAAATGGGATGACATCAAAATAAAAAGGTGCTGCACAGAAAAAGAAACCATCAACAAAACAACAAGAAAGCCCACTGCATGAGAGAACATATTTGCCAATGCTATTTCAGATAAGGGTTTAATCTCCAAAATTTACAGAGAACACATACAACATAACAAAAGGAATATAAACAATCCAATCAAAAATTGGGCAAAGGACCTAAATAGATACTTTTCAAAAGAGGACATTCAAGAAAACTATGGTACATCTACACAACGGAATACTATGCTGCTATAAAAAAGAATAAATTCTTACCATTTGCAACTGCATGGATGGAACTGGAGAGCATTATGCTAGGAGAAATAAGCCAGTTGGAGAAAGCTAAATATCACATGATCTCACTTATATGTGTGATATAATGATCAACATAAACTGATACACAAAAATAGATCCAGGTACAAGGTAACTCTGAACCGACAGTCTAACCTCAGAGAGAAGGCAGGAGGGGGCGTGGTTAGAGATCAACCAAAGGACTTGTATGCATGCATATTAGCATAACCAATGGACTCAGACACTGGGGGATGAGAGCTTGTCTTGGGGGGTGAGAAGGGCCAGGGGAGATCAATTGGGAGAAAAGGAGACATAAGTAACACTTTAAACAATAAAAAAGTTAATTCATGGGAGATTATAAATTAAGAATGTAAAATCTTGCCCTGACTGGTGTAGCTCAGTGGTTAGAGTGTCAGCCTGTGAACCAAAAGGTCTGGATTCCATTCCAAGCACATACCTGGGTTACAAGTTTGATATCTGGACCTGGTCCATCATGTGTGTGAGACAATCAATCAATATGTTCTCTCACATTGATGTTTCTCTCTTCCCCTCTCCCTGCCCTTCCATTCTCCCTAAAAATCAATAGAAAAAATGTCTTCTGGTTAGGATTATAAAAACAAAATTTGAACCATAAAGATACCTGGAGAACAAATGGGGAAGTCTTTTTTGAAGCTGGCCACCAAAGGCAGGAACCATAAAGAAAAAACTGCTAGAGTAGATATCTTAAAATTAATCTCTGCTGGACATGGCACCATGCCGCTTCCAGCACCAGATACCATTTCCACTCCTGACACTAATGTGTCTGGAAACAAAATGCTGTTTCTGCTAAAGGAGCTGACAGACAAGGAGAAAGTATAATGGCCAAAGGAGTCACTCCAATGACGCCCTAATGTTATTGAAGGGCAGATCTAGTGGGAATCATTTGATGAGCAAGATAGAAGTTGTGGTAGGATATCAGGATGTTGAAATGAGTGGCATGGTCATTAGTACAGTTTCTGAAAAATGACAAGATCCAAGTTGAGACAGTGGGAAGAGATGGCTAGGTGGTGTGGGAGGGAAGGCAGTTGGCAATGAGCAAGTCAGTGCCCGGGAAACTGAGCTTTTGGATGATTGTTCATGTGGACCTTCAAGTTCCCCAGGCTGATGGACTGAGTTGGGATGTAGAGGGAACCAGTGAATAAGGAGCAAATGCCACCAGTGAATTAAGGGGAGATATTAGGATGGCAGTAAAAGGCAGCATTGAAGTGAGGAGAGGCCAGTAGGACTAAAAAACAGGCTTTTTAGTTTCACAACAGAGTAAGGAGCATACATGAAACATACAAAAATGAGCAGCCTCCATTTAAGAGGGCAGCAGCAGAAATGTTGTCCCTTGGAGGAAACTTGGTACTAGTTAAGACTGAAGATGAAGGAAATGTTCAATGAAAATGTTGAAGATATAGAGGAATTTGGTAATTAAGAATGGGAGCTTCGGAGGAACAAAGGAGGAATTTGGAAAGGAAGGAAAAAATAGAGTTTAAGAAAGGGAGAGGAGCTACTCAGTTTTACAGGCATGAATGCTCAGGTAGAGAACTTATCCTAGGAAAAAACCAAGAGCAGCTTAGCCCAAGACCACAGCTGGCCCAGTGGAGATGGTGTGGCTCAGCGTAGTGTCTAACACTTGGATTTATCTCCCATCACAGCCCACCATGAACTCAGGTAGGAAGAAGGATGGGTGTAAGAACTGAAAGAGAAGTCTCAGGGTATAGTGAGTAGACTTTGGTTTACAAATGACAAGAATCCAAATAAAATTAGCTGAAGTAAATTTGACTCATGTGAGAAAAACATAGGAAGGGCTTAGGCACAGCTGAGTCTGAAATCCAGGTCTCTGCTTCTTTCTATTGCTGGCTTTCTTATCTCAAACCAGTTCCAGAAATGTTCCCTCCAGCAACTCCCAAATTCACATTACATTTACTGCTCTAGTGACCAGAGTTCCCCATGTTCAAAAATTCCAGGGCCTTGATTAGCTCAGTTTAGGTCAATTGCTCATTCCTAGTCAGTAATGAGAACTGAAAACACGGCAACAGTGTAAGCCAAAAAGGAAGACAAATTATCATCATCATAATTAAAGTGACCTCTTATAGAACCACAAGCTGGAATGACCTCAGGAAACCTATGCTATAAAGAAATGAATTAACAAGCAAATGATTGTTAACCCATTCTTGTTAAAATGAAAAAGGCAATTTGTAGATAAAGCACACTTTCACAAAACACCTTTCTTTTATCCTTTCTCAAACAAGAGTTATTCAGATCCAAGACTTTCCTTTCATAGGTGTAAAATGTGTCTGAAAATGAGCGAATTTATTTAAGAGTAGGGTCCACCAGAGATTGGAGCTGTTTATTCTGAAACACTCATCATGTTGTTTGTATCCTATATAAGAAAGAGGAAATATGCAAATTGACCTTCACTCCATCACACCATCACAAGATGGCTGTGCCCACAGTAGAGGCGGGGTTTCTGTAACAAGCTGTAACAAGTGATCAGCAAGGACCTGAGGCTGTGTGGCACCAGGCCAGGGCAGGGGACCTGAGGCTGCGCCCCCTGCCCAGTGGGACTTGCCAGGGGACCTCAGGCCGTGCCCCCAGCCCCGGCACCAGGCCAGGGGACTTGAGGGTGCACCGAGGGACCTGAGGCTGCATCCCCCACCCAGCAGGGCTTGACAGGGGCCCTGATGCTGCACCCCCTGCCCGGTGCCAGGCCAGGGGACCTGAGGCTAGGCCCCTGCCTGGTGGGGCTTGATGGGGGTGGGGATGGCTGGGTCTGGATCTCACCCAATGGGGGTGGGGCTGGCCGGGTCTGGGTCTTGCGTGATTTTGAGGTGCATGCAGGTGGGCAGGGACTTGACTCTGGGTTCTGTGGCATGCCCCAGACTCTGACAGGAGGAAGATTTTCATATACATTTTACTAATTTTCTTTCATCTCTGACACTTCTATTATAGAGAAAGGGCAAATAGGAATATTAAAATATTTCCTCTAATTAATTCCCTTTTAATGTGCACAAATTTCATGCACCAGGCCACTAGTTCCTAAATAAGAAACATGCCTGGTATTTCATTGAATTTAAAAAATCATTATTTGTAAGACACACCATTGTTTCATGGTCTACTAAGAAATAATAAAGGCTGCTAATTAAACTTTGATATTCTGCTGTTTTATTGATTAGAATTTTTTATACTTATTGAAAGAACTCTTTGAACTTGTTTAGACATAGATTTTTATCATACAGTACTCCATATTCAAATTTTGCCTCTTCTAAATCACTGTTGATTAATTATTGAAGACTGCTCTTTTCACCTCCTTACACACACACACATACACGCACACACATACACAATAACATTCTTGCTGATGAAACATTTTTAAAGAAAGAATTCTCCACTAATATTTCCTAGGCTTTCTTCCAAGTCCCTGACAAATTTTGTAATGCATGTGCCTCTTACCAACTGCTATCTGGCAGAAAGGTTTTAAGACACCTCCTGATTTGAGAGTTGTTAAAATATGACCAAAAAATGGGTATTTTAGAACTAATAAAGTGTACTGTTCATAACAAGTTATCACAGTTATAAATTATAGTGCCATTAGTTATAACAGGAAGTGCCATGTTAATGTCAAGGGCAAAATTTCTAGTGACATTTTAAGATTCAAGACAATGCAGTAGTAACAGTATTTTGGTAAGCACCATCTTATCTCCACAAATTTCTGATAAGACTAACCATCGTGGTAATGCTGGGCAATTTACTTTTGAATGAAACTCATGTGAATTAAATCAGAAAGACAAATACTGCTCTACTTACCTTGCTTTTTTCACTCAATAATATATTTTTCAGACCTTCCCACACAAGCACTTGTAATGAATTCATTCTTTGTAATATCTACATAGCATCCCATTGTATGGATGAACCATAATTTATTTTACTAGCTCACTACCAATTAACTCCTTGCTGACTTCTAGCCTTTTTATTATTACAAACTAGAGGCCCGGTGCACAAAAATGTGTGCACTTGGGAGGGTCCCTCAGCCCGGCCTGTGCCCTCTTGCAGTCTGGGACCCCTTGGGGAATGACCACCTGCTGGCTTAGGCCCGCTCCCCGGGGGATTGGGCCTAAGCTGACAGTCAGACATCCCTCTGTCAGCCTGGGAGCCCTCGGGGGATGTCCAATTGCCAGCGGGGAGCAGGTGTAGCTGCAATCGGACATCCTTAGCTCTGCTGAGGAGGCGGGAGAGGTTCCCACCACCACCGCTGTACTGGCAGCCATCAGCCTGGCTTGTGGCTGAGCAGAGCTCCCCCTGTGGGAGCACACTGACCACCAGGGGGCAGCTCCTGCATTGAGAATCTGCCCCCTGGTGGTCAGTGTGTGTCATAGTGACCAGTGATTCCCAATTGCTCTGCTGTTAGGGTCAATTTGCATATTACCCTTTTATTATATAGGATAGAGGCTTGGTGCATGGGTGGGGGCTGGCTGGTTTGCCCTGAAGGGTGTCCCAGATCAGGGTGGGGGTCCCCGCTGGGGTGCCTGGCCAGTCTGGGTGAGGGGTTAGAGGCTGTTTTCAGGCTGGCCAAGCCCCCCAGTGAGGACTCTCACCCCAAGAGGGTGTGGCCATTGTGGGTTAGGGGCTGATGGCTGTTTGCAAGCTGGCCAAACTCCCCAGCAGGGACCCTCACCCCATGAGGGTTTGGCCATCCTGGGTGAGGGGATGATAGCTGTTTTCAGGCTGGCCACAGCCCCTTCAGGGTAGGGGTCCCCACTGGGGTGCCTGACCAGCCTGGGTGAAGGGCTGATGGCTGTTTGCAGGCCCCAGCCACCCAAGCTCCCAGTGGAGGCTGGCTGGAAGCAGGTATCTGGGATTTATTTATCTTCTATAATTGAAAATTTGTTGCCTTTTGCAGAGGCCACAGCTGGACAAAGCAGGCAGGAAGCTTGGCTTTCTCCATCGTTGGAGCAACCAAGCCTCCTGTTTGCTCCAGCTCCGTGGCTGCTGGCTGCCATCCTGGTTGGGTTAATTTGCATATAGGTGCTCTGATTGGCTGGTGGGTGTGGCTTGGGCATAGTGAAGGTATGGTCAATTAGCATCTTTGTCTTTTATTAGTGTAGATAATGCTGCAGTGGACATCTCTGAAAACAAGAAACCATTAATACAGGTTTCTTCCAAGAATGGGCCCAGAGTTTTAGAAAAAGACATTTTCTATTCATTGTATGAAAATACTTTCTTTATTTTTGCTACACTTTAAAATTTCAAAGTAAACATGTTTAAAAATGTTTTTCTGAGTTTTGATTCATTTGGTGATTGTGGGTTTTGCCTTGGTTTAGGTCTCTGCACTGATTCTGCTCTATCCTGGGAAGCTTCAGGTTCCCTGTTAGTCAGTGAAAACATTTATTTCATCATTAATTTATTAATAAATAAGAATCATTGTTAAACATGTTTAAATTAAGCTTAAAATGAACAAAGTTAGAAAAATACCAAAACAATTTTTAAAATTATGTGTTGGTTTTAGGATGTACGGTTTAGTGGTTAGACAATCATATACTTTACATTTTCTAGTTCCCCAACTGGCACCATACATAGTTATCACAATATTATTGACTATAGTTCTTATGCTTTACTTTCTTTCCCGTGACTATTTTGTAACTACTAACTGGTGCTTCTTTTTTTTTTTTTTTTTTTTTTTTAACTGGTGCTTCTTAGTCCCTTCACTTCTTTCATTCAGTGCTCCAACCTCCCTTTCCCTCTGGCAATCACCAGTTCTCTCTCTGTACTATGAAGCTGTTTCTATTTTGTTTGTTCACTTATGTTGTCCTTTAGATTCCACATATAAGTGGAATTATATGGTATTTGTCTTTCTCTGACTGACTTATTTCACTGAGATTAATACTCTCTAAGTCCATCTATGCTGTTGCAAATGGTAATATTTTATTCTTTTTTATGGCTAAGTAATATTCATTGTATATGTGCACCACCACTTTTTTATCCACTCGTCTATTAGTGGGCACTTGGGTTGCTTCCATAGCTTGGCTCTTGTAAATAATGCTGCAATGACCTTAGCGGTGCATATATTATTTTGAATTAGTGTTTTGGGTTTTTCTGGCTGTATACCCAGAAGTGAAATCTCTGGGTCATATTTTTCATTTTTTAGGAGCCTCCATACTTTTTTTTTATAATGGCTATACCAGTCTGCATCCCCACCAACAGTGTATGAGGGTTCCCTTTTCTCCACATTCTTGCCAACACTCGTTTGTAAATTTATTGGTGATAACCATTCTGACAGGTGTGAGATGATATCTCATTGTGGTTTTAATTTGCATTTCTGTGACAATTAGTGGTGTTGAGCATCTTTTCATAGGTCTATTGGCCTTCTGTCTGTGTCCTCTTTGGAGCAGTGTCTATTCAACTCTGCTGCACATTTTTTAATTAAATTGTTTGGGTTTTTTTGGTGTTGAGTATATTAGATGTATCATTGGCAAATATGTTCCATCATTATTAGGTTTTATTCTTTTCTTTTCTTTTATGATTTCCTTACAATTACACACCAAAAAAAAACCACCCTAGAAATAAGTTTAACAACGAGGTAAAAGACCTGTACTCAAAAAACTGTAAGGCACTGAAGAAAGAAGACAAAGAAAATACAAATAAATGGAAGTATACATGGTGTTCATGGGGAGGAAGAATTAATGTAATTAAAATGTCCATACTTACCCAAAGCAATCTGTAGATTCAACACAATTCTTGTCAAGATATCAATGTATATTTCACAGAACTAGAACAAGCAATCCAAAAATTTATTTGAAACCACAAAAAAAATAGCCTCAGGAATATTGAGAAAGAAGAATGAAGTTGGGGGTATCAAAGTACCTAATATCAAATATACTATAAGGTCAGAGTAATCAAATAGTATGGTACTGGCATAAAAACAGACATATAGATCAATGGAACAAAATGAGAGCCCCGAAATAAACCCACATCTATATGGTCAATTAATATTTGACAAAGGAGGCAAGAACATACAATGGGGTAAAGGCAGTCTATTTAATAAATGGTGCTGGGAAAATTGTATAGATATGTGCATAAAAATGAAAGCAGACCACCTCCTTACACTATATACAAGAATAAGCTCAAAATGGGTTGAAGATTTAAATGTAAGACTCAAAACCATAAAATTCTAGAAGAAAACAAAGGCAATAAAATATCTCACATTTCTTTTAGCAATATTTTTTTCTGATATATCTCCTCCGGCAAAGAAAGCAAAAGAAAAAAAAAATAAACAAATGGGACTACCTCAAACTGAAAAGTTTTTACATAGAAGCACTTTTTCTCCAAGAAAGACTCCTGGCCACGTATGGTATGAAATGTTACAATTTTTTCTGCATTTCTAGACAGAAGAGGAGTTACCTCTGGCCTGAAGCACCCTGGTTTGTGAAAGAGCTTGTAATCTTCCTTTTCTTTTATTTTTTAACCCTGAGAATTAGCATTGACATTTCACAAGGGACAATATCATTTTTTCCCTGAAAGTTTTCCTCTATGGCTTCAATTCAGTAGCAATCACCAGTCCTTAGCAAAGCCGGATCCAGTGAATATCTTGTGGTTCAATATCCTTTCTAATAATGAGTACAACAGGTCCTCAAAAACAGTGTTTTGTTTAGCGTTGTTTCTTTATAATGTTGATGAGATGTCATAGAAACTTAACCCTTATTTATTATAATGATTGGAGGAGAGAGAGAGAGAGAGAGAGAGAGAGAGAGGGAGAGGGAGAGAGAGAGAGAGAGAGAAAGAGAGATTGGTT
>NW_006287066.1:751537-767379 GCF_000327345.1 Myotis davidii | reverse complement strand
ATGATATAGAGGTGATGAGAGAGAGAGAGAGAGAGAGAGAGAGAGAGAGAGAGAGAGAGAGAGAGAGGGAGAGAGAGAGAGAGAGAAAGAGAGATTGGTTGCCTCCCACACATGCCCCTACCGGGATTCTAACCTGTGACTCTTTGGGGCACAGGAAGACACTCTAACCAACTGAGCCACGCCAGCCAGGCCTCAGTTGGGGCACTGAATTACATGTGTGTTTCTGGTAGTCCACTTTTATTAAAACTTACTAATTGAATGACCTGGAGTTTCTTCTTGGGTCCTTTAAAAACTGAAAGTGAACTTATACAATTTCCCCCCACTATAGATAGAGGTCTCTCAAGGCTCTTGTGGGGAACTGCATGAGGTAATGGATGCAAAACTGTTTTTTGAAATTACAAAGCATTCCATGTGTGCAAGCTATTATTGAAAGGAAGCAGAAGGATGAATTTAAATCCCAAGATCCCCTGAAAAATGTGTGAGGTGGCCCCATTTAGATTGTCACCCTCACCGTGAATTTACAGACCATTTAGCAATTTCTCTAAGCGCTCACCCCTGTTCCCTGGGTGACATCCTTTTCCTGGGCTGGGGGGAGCAGCGAGAGGCTGACTCTCCCAAGCCTGGCCCAATGGACAGCAGCAGAGCCTGGGAGGAAGGGGCTCGGTTGCTAGGAGACCAGCAAAAGTGGGCAGCCAGCTCCCAAGCAGGTTAGAAAGGATTTTAAAAGCCTATTTCCGTCTGCTTCTGCTAGAATTGAAATTCTCTTCAGGCTCCAGCCAGCAGTGATACAATCTGCTTACATTACTGGTATTGAGAGGCCCTTGGCTATTTCTTGTTTTTCCCTCCCACTGTGCCTAGAAAGGCAGGCACTTAAAACAAAAAGGCCAGTGGAGGAGTTGATGGAGTCCATAGCAGAAACAGAGAAGTGATAGCAAGAATTAACCCAAGCATATCTGATCATGGCCCCTAGACTCCAAACAGAAAATAATTGTGCTGATGTTATGTTAAATTACAACACACCTTCTATTGTTTCTAAGAACATTAAGTCAGGTGGCTACACAGCAGTGAAAGTGTTTTTCAAATCTAAGAGAGGTGTGCCAAGCAGATCTTTTCCTCTGGAGTTTATCTTCACAGAAACAGCCTGACATGTGTTTCTGAGCTAATTGAATGAGGTTGACACTGTATTTAAGTTTTCCCTTTGAGGATTATGAAAATAATGTGATTTTCACATTAAGAATTGTTTGTTTGGTTTGGTTGGGTTTCTTCAAGTATGCAGCACACACAAGAAATAAAATGATTTTTCAAATTCCATGAGCTTTCAGCAACATTTATTGATGTGTATAACTGCCTAGAACAGAACATTGAAATCAGGAGACATCAGCTGAAAAGGTAGTAGAATAATTGGTGCATTTAGAGTCATTTATGGGCTGAGGCTTGACAGTCTGTGCCTTGTGATTGCTGAAACACTGAGGGCAAAGCGGCTGTGCTGATTCATCATGAAGAAAGATGCTTGCAGGTCACGTGAAAATAAACCATCTCTGAAGAGGTTCCAGTACCCTCAGCAGACATGCTTTATTTGGTTAAAGCATGACGTCTAATGACAAAACAGTTTCAGTATTTACAGGGATACTCTGGCTTCCAGCCTGCTTTTATAAGCAGTTTGGGGGGAGAGGGGGCGGGGGAGAATCCAGTGGGCACTATAATTGGTTGAGAGAATGATTTGGAAGAAAAGAAACATGCGTAGGACAGTGCCTGTTTAATGGAGGTGAAGATGAAGCAGACGTGAGATCTGAGAAAAACATGCATGGAAAAAGACTGAAAACCCTTCATTGGCTAATAGGATGTATGAGGGACACAGTGATAAGCTGATTCTCGCAATTGCACAGCAAGGTAGGGAGATAAAAATCATGATATCATGTATCATGCATATAAATGAGAGACAACTGAATCTCATATGTGTTTCTGCCTCTAACTTGGGGAATGAAGTGGGTAAGCACTAGAATCATTTTCCCTAATTTTTCATTGTATAAAGTGGAAATCTATATTTTGTATATGGAGACTATTTTAATCAGCAGAATGATTATGGGCTTTGGGGTTGCATAGACCTGGGTTCAGATCCTGTTTCTCCATTTACTAATGAGGGTATTCAAGCAAGATATTTAGTCTTCTGAGTCTCGGTTTCCTCCTCTATAACACAAGGGAGGTGCTGCCTTCCTCTGGTGTGACAGTTTTTGGGGAAAGCTCAATGACTCTGTGTTCACTCCAAATTCAAATACCTGGGAGAGATGGTCTGATTGGGGACTATGACTGACTGAGGGGGCAGGGCCTGTGATTTGTAGCTTTCCTCAGAACCACATAGTGTGAGGGATGGGCATTCTCCAGAGGGAAAGACAACTGTCAGACAAAAACATGATCAAAACAACTTGAAGGGCATTTTTTGACAACTTGGGTTGAAGACCAGCTGTAACTGTACTCCTTCGAAAATTTATGATAAAGTGGTGGTGGCTTTGCAACTTCAAAGAAACATCACTATAGGATTTTAGTTACCCTGACAGACTAAGGAGACCCAGGGATGTGTCATCACATGGTTCTTCAGCTTTTTTCAGAGCCAGCCTAAATACCAAAATATCTATACTACCTCTGGGTCCTGAAGGACAGGCCAAATGTCCTCTACTGGACAGTGGAGCCCACAGAACCAAGTTTTTCTGGGAGATGCCATCTACCCTTCCTCAATGAATGAACATGATTCTGTAGGCCTGGCTACTCCCTTCAAAGACTCAGCTTTGAGAATACTGGGTCTCTTGGACAAATGGATAAATAAGAACAAGTATCAGCTCTCACCAAGTGCTACATTCAGGCCTGGTTAGCAGCTCAGCTCACTTGTTTTTTCCTTTCAAACAGCACCTACCAGAAGCAACTAAGTTTAGGCTAAAAGGTGCCCTGGAGCCAAGCCTGGCAGGAGGCTGTAATTGAAAGCCAAGGGAGGGGGCAACTCCTTGGCTTTCTGCTCTGTGGGGGCAGAATGTGTGCTCCTGGGTCATCTGAACACCAGGAGGGGAGCAGGCTAAGAGGTCCCCCTGGAGAGAAGGCAGCTGTCTGCCCAGGTTCAGGTTACTATGGCAGAAGTCCAGGTCTTTTTGGCTTAAACTTCTCTACCTATTCATAACTAGCCACATGATCAGTGGCTGAAGGTGCTTCTGAAAAGAGTCTCCTTTGTCCATCTCTCTCCCCATCCCTAGCATGGGTCTGACTAACTCTTGTTATGCCTAAGGGAGCAGATTGCCAAATAAATTATCTATGTCTACAGAAATAATATAGACATTATCCAGATGCACATGAGGATGACACAGTCTTATCCTTCTCAGACAGGTGGAAACCCAGAAAGGCCACCATGATGGCTAATTATATGGGTCAACTTGACTGGGCATGGTGTGTCCAGATTAAACATTACTTCTGCGTGTGTCTGTGAAGGTGTTTCTGGTAAAGATTAGCTTTGAAATCAAGGGACTCAGTAAAGCAGATGGCCTTCCCCACCATGACTAAGCATCACCCAGGAATTGAGGGCCTGGATAGAACAAAAGGTAGAAGAAGAAGGAATTTTCCCCTTTTATCCTGCCTCACTGCTTGAGCTGAGACATCTCATTTCATCTTCTCCTGTCCATGGACTGGGATTTACACCATGGCTCCCCAGGTTCTCAAGTCTTAGATTTGCTCTGAACTACACCACTGGCTTTTCTGAGCCTCTAGCTCACAGACAGCAGATCATAAGACTTCTCAACCTCCATAATCACACAAGCCAATTTCTCATTTTGCATATATAATAAATACACACACACACACACACACACACACACACACACACACACACACTTGACTCTTGAGCAACATGGGAGGTGCTGACACAGTAAAAAATCCACATGTGCCCTAGCTGGTTTGGCTCAGTGGATAGAGTTTTGGCCTGGGGACTGAAGGGTCCCAGGTTCAATTCCGGTCAAAGGCATATGCCTGGGTTGCGGGCTCGATCCCTAGAAGGGGGCGTGCAGGAGACAGCCAATCAATGATTCTCTCTCATCACTGATGTTTCTATCTCTCTCTCCCTCTCTTCTTCTCTGAACTCAATCAATCACCATATATATATATGCCACATATAGCTTTAGTGGCCTTCCAAAAAATACTGTTTTCCATTTTTGTTGAAGACTCAACTGTATATCTGTCCATGTAGGTAGATGATAGATAGATAGATAGATAGATAGATAGATAGATAGATAGATAGATAGATAGATCTGATTGTCTGGTGAACTCTGACTAATACAGCCATTCTCTCAGTTACCCTGAAAATTATATGTAGGGTTGTAAGCCTTCCAGCTCTGTTATAAGCTACACTACTTCATTCCCCAAAAGCTAACACCTCCTTTTTGTGCTAACCAAGTTTGCCACACACTCATGCTCAGGGTGCTGTGTGCAGACTTGTGTTTGTGTCATAGACTGATCAGGAAGGGAACTACTTCAGGGGAGCAGATGGGAGGAGAGGTACTGGGGGCCAAGTCAAGTGTGACCTGGAAAACAAGTCATGAGATTCTCAAGCCAAGAGGAAAACATTTGAAAGCAGTAATGAGGGAGTTGAACTGAAGTCATAAACAAAGAGAACTAAATTATTTATGAAGAAGCATTAATGGAAGATGAATCAAGAAACTAGAGAGAGCTGACATTTTGCCAGGGCATGTGTGTGTGTGTTTAGTAGTCAAACCAGGTGAGACAGCCATGTAGAAACTGGTTCCAAGCTGGAGAGGGCCCAAGGGAGGTTGGGCAGGGAGGACACAATCCTGGTTTTAGATCCCAGTGGCTGAGACCTGGGCAGATGGGGAGGAAGGGAGCATCTGATATGCTGCCAGCAGCTGGCAGCCACATGAATTCTCAGCCTGTGCTACTAAAGTCCAAGAACACACCTGCCCCACCTGAAGTTACCTTTTAAGGAAAGTGGCCCAAACCGGTTCTTTCCTGTGTCAGTTGCTATTACTTATGCCATGTTTTGAGTGAAACCAGCTCAGTGCCCTTATCATAATTGGCTTCACCAGGCACTGATGCCCATCAAAGGCAGCTACCCATGAGCCAGACACTGCAACTGCCTCTGAGGTAGCGTGGCATAAAATCTGCCCGTGAGGTCACCTCCTATAGAAAGTCCACCTGTTATAGGCTGAATTGTGCTCTTTCTCACCCCGCCCCCCATTTTATACTAGGGTTGAAGCCTTAAACCCTAGTGTCTCAGAATGTGACTGTATTTGGAGATAGTCCCTTTAAAGAGGTGATCAAGTTAAACCAAGGCAGTTAGAGTGGGTCCTAATCCAATTGGACTCGTGTTCTTGCAAGAAGAAATTTAGATATACACAGAGACACACCATGGGGGCCCACACAAAGGAAAGGCCATGTGAGGACACAGTGAGAGGTGGCATCTGCAAGTCAAGGAAAGAGGGAGCTTCAGGGGAAACCAAACCTACTGACACCTTGATCTTGGACTTCTAGCCTCCAGAACAATGAGGAAACAAATTCCTGTTGTTTAAGCCACCCATCCTATGGTATTTTGTTATGGCAGACTCAGTATTCTGATATGCACCCAATTCAGTTTTCCCTTTGGGGAAAATTAAGTACACTATTTGGATCACTCATAGTCCAGTTGGAACTACTGGAATCTAGACAGAGAATCCAGCTGAGAATACTGTTGTTAGGACCCTCATTCTTAACTCTGCTGGCAATCAGTCATCATCAAAGACCAGTAGTGCTAGTCTCTTGTTTGAAAGCAATAATAAGGGAGTTGACTGAAGTGAGAAACAATGAGAAATAAATGATTTCTGAAGAAGCATCAATGGAAGATGAGTCTAGAACAGTGATGGCGAACCTATGACACGCGTGTCAGAGGTGACACGCGAACTCATTTTTTTGGTTGATTTTTCTTTGTTAAATGGCATTTAAATATATAAAATAAATATCAAAAATATAAGTCTTTGTTTTACTATGGTTGCAAATATCAAAAACTTTCTGTATGTGACACGGCACCAGAGGTAAGTTAGGGTTTTTCAAAATGCTGACACACCGAGCTCAGAAGGTTCGCCATCACTGGTCAAGAGTAACAAAGAAACTAGAGTGAGCTGCCATTTTGCCAGGGCATGTGTATGTGTGTTTCTGGTAGTCAAACCAGGTGAAACAGCCATGTAGAAACTGGTTCAAAGCTTATGGAGCCAGGTTAATAACAGGAAGCTCCTGAGGGGCAAGGCCAAGCATACTGATAATGGGCTTGGTGTAAGCTCCTAGGCGGGGCTGGGCTGGACCAGGCAGAAGCTAGCAAAACCCCAGGCCCTGACCAGGAAAATGAGGCAGTCTATGCATAGAAATAAGGGAAGATGAAAGACTCAAAATGTGCATTCATGCTTATAAAAGCACTAAGATGTTAATGGGGCTCTAAATAGACTTACAGACTAGGAGCAAGCACTTGTGTCCAAAAATCAGCACTGAGCCCAGCGGCTGGGTCCACAGAGAGTGAATGTCAGAGTCTCGGCCAATGGGACCTGCGAAATCCCTGGGGTGGAATTTCTCTACTGGATAGAGGTGAGCAGCTCCTGGTGAGGACAGGGCTTGCCCTGGTGGGGTTGTTGATTCCAATTCTTAAGGCTGAGTATCTACCTATTCCCTTCCCCTCTCTTTTCACAGAGAAAATAAAATAAGATTTCTTTTTCTATAATCAGTCACAAAACAGGGAAGCCACCTATTTGTACATACGTGTTTTTCTCTCTTTCCTACAGTGTTGTTTATAAGCACACTTTAAAACTGCTTTGGGCAGTGTTGACATTTTGTTACTTTGCAAAAAAAAATTTTTTTTTTTCTGGAGAGATGAGAACCAGGAAAAGGGGGATAAACTCCAGTTGCCCTTTCACATGAATTCTGGCAACTGTGTATGGAAGTTAAGAGTGTACCAAATATGGTGGACCACCAGGTAGGGTCCAGAAAAGGCTCCTTATGTCCTCCATGCACCATATGTAGGCTGCAGCTAGGCTTTGCTCTCCTCTGACTTGATTTGATTTTCTTGTCTGATCAATGTGAGGAGGGTCCAGAGTGAGGAATCGCAAAGGCACGTGGAGGGGCATACTGGGCTGAGCATGGTATCAAGAGGACCAGCCTGTCACTCCCTGCACAGTTTGTCCTTCCCCTGCTCTTCTCTCATTTCCTCAGGGATCAGCCAGTGCTTTGTGGAGAACAGATAAAGGATAAGAGTGAAGCTGGCTTGCAATTGACCATGTGAGCCTGAGTTCTAGTGGGGATCCAGAAGAGCATAGAACTCTTACTAACAGCTAAATTTATTTTTGTTCTGCCTTCCCAGAAACTAAGATCTCCGGAAATTGCCAATGGACCTACGGACAAGAGGCATCCAGCAGGCAATCAGCCTAGCACAAGTTAGGCCTCAGTAGGCAAGCCCTGGAGGACCATCCAGGACAGGGAAAGGGGAAGCTTCCCAGAAATAGTCTGCCATGGACTTGAGGGGCTGACACTGAGTCCCTTGACAAGTTCCCTAAAATCATATTCCTAAAGCCTTCCCCGAAAAAACAAATATGATCCTTCTTATTTGTGGGGATTCTCAAAGGGTTGCCTGTTGGTGCTAAGAAAACACTTTCAGGTATATAAACAAGATCCAGAGTAGAATCAAGATTTTCAATAAGGGAACACTAACTCTCAAGTCTGATTAGTTAGTTTAGACATTTCTTCTGCTTGCAAAGAGATAGGTAGGTTGACAGATGATATCTCTAGAATTCTTGCAGATCTATGCTACTATATTTCTTTGGGTTGGGTAATGTTCCAATTGTACTACTTGAATTTATGATCAAGGAAATGAGTGACGAGTATCTTTGTATCATGTGTTCTACATAAATATGCATTTTATGTATGCATGCTGTCTTATAAATCTGTTTGCCTACACATTTATTTTTCACTACAGTGCAACAATGTGACCATGCATTTCAAATGACCTAAATAACATTTTTAAAACTTGCATGTATTTCTGTGTAGCCATGGAAGAATGACCTCTTTAAAAGCCCTGGCTCCTTTAGCAGTGATTTGTTTGAGGGTTCCCACTAGACTGCACTGGTTCCATGTGTTACAAGGGTATGTGAAAGGCTGAGTGTAGGGTTAAATCACAGTTTGTTAGAGGAGTACTGGGAAGCTTCCGTGTTGTGGGAACAGTAATCAAAATCCAGAAGGTAGCTGGTAGCATGTCACACTCAGGCACCAGAAGCCAGGGGACTCAGAGACCACCTGCCAGAATGCCACCATGTCTGCTCTGCCTCCTCTACGAGGACCAGATTTCACATTTGAGGGACATGGCTGAAAATACACTGATCATTTGTCCTAAATTCCAAAGAGCATATAAACACACACAGGAAACTAGCAAGAGGCAGTATGTACAGAAACTAGCAAGAGGATAGCAGAACAGAAGGCCTGGCATGGAGAAAAGGAGGAAGAATTTGCACTACAAAAAAAAAAAAGAGTTAGGTAAAAAGGTGAGGTGTGTACAAATCAAAAGGGCAGAAGAGGAAGAGAAGTTATTCCAGCAGGATGCTATAGTACAGAGAGCCTAGAATTTCACTCAAAGGGCTGGCCACCGTTCACCAGGTGCTGGCTGTTTTATCTTGGAAAAGTTACTTTACCTCTTCTCACCAGCAGTTCCTTTCCAGTAAAAAGAAGAGGTGGGACAAGAAAAGCAACCAACCCTGAGCACCCCTATGAGCAAACACTTTACATAAGTGGCTTCACTCAAGTTCAGCCTCATGGAGGAGATACTATTGTCCCCGTTTTACAAATAAGGACTTGGAGGTTGAAAGAAAAAGGCAACTTTTCAGAGGAAGCTTAAAGAGATTACTAGTTCTCCCAAGGTTCAACATGGCTAGTATGTTGTGAGTGGGTGGATGAATCCAGATCTACCTGGCCCAGGTCTGGACTCTTGCCACAATATTAACAATCCCACTCCCTACATCACAGAAATGAGAGTTCAAAGGACATAGTGTATGTGAAGGCCTAGTGGCAACTGAGAAAAGCTAAATAGATGTAAAGAATTCATATATTTTTTTAAGTCAAATCTCTTTAGACAAGCCATGATGAGATAGTGGAAAATCTTGGTTCAGATAAATGTTCTCACTTGCCAAGTCAATGACACACCTTCCGAGGTTACCAACAGTAATAGAGCGTGTTCATGACTGAAAAAGTTTTTAATGGTGGGTTGGGCTAGATGACCTCTAAAGTCCTGCCAAGTCAATATTTCTGAGAATCAGGAATGTTATCAAAGCAGTAAGAATGTAGCCCTGTGATGAATCTGACCTCAGAGAAAAGTGGAAGTCAGCAAAATGTTTCCTTTTTGTCTCTCATTTCATTTCTCTGCTCTTCCCTCTCACTTTTAATCCTCTTGTCAGGCAGTCATCACTCTCAAGGCTATGCTTAGGTTGTGTGTACCACAGAGAAAAAGGATTTGATAAATGAATGCAGACTAAGAGAGAGAAAGGTCACATTTTACTATTGGCTCTAGCATTGAGGGCTGTGTGATCTGGGAGGTTGTCATTTAAACTCTCTGGAGCCTAGATTTCTCATCGATAAGATGAGAAAACTTACTTTTAGAGATCATTGTAGGAATGAAACAATGTGACATGTGAAGTGCCTAGCAAGCAGTTAGAACCCTTTAAGTGCTGGTTCCCTTCAATCTCTGGATGCAGTGACTGCCAGCAGGGTATTATACTCTTCCAAGAAATGTCTGCATACTTTAAAAATAATACCTAGAGAAAGCAATTCAGTACAAAGTAAGAACTAGTTCAATGGTAGATTATTTTCCTACAGCAAGACATCTGGGTAGACGAGATAAATTGGGGGTAGGGAGAGCAGAATATGGATAGATGGACTTCCCTGAGCTTCTCCCAGTTTACGCCATAACACGTGCCCTTCTAAGGGCAAGCCCACGTTACCAAAGTAACAGTCTTACAGCATTGTACTTGTAAGACTATTGTAGGTTTGACAATGTAAGAATATTTCCTTACTTGACTTGATTAAATTGCAATTACTAAAGCTAGTTTTTCTCATTCTAGAGAAGTTTAATAAATGATTGTTTCATGTGGACAATCACGTAAACCCAAAAAATTGTTTATCATTTATATAAAGAAAACATTCTAAGGATCCGAACATTCTTTGTCCAGAATTGGACAACCCATGGCTACAACAAGTTATTGACGGGTTTAACAAACACCAGTCTGGGCAAAGGAGAAGTTTGGAGATGAATGCCTGTCAGTCCTCCCTTCTGAGAAGGTACCATCCAGAAAGAAATGAACAGTCTGACTGTGGAAGCCTGAATTTCTTTGGATTTTAGTAATCTTTTATGTACTGTGTTTACTTTTTTAAAAATTGAATTCATTGAAGTGACATTGCCAATAAATGCAATGTATTTACTTTTAATAAGCTGGTACTGCCAAGGAACCTGAGACTTTCGCCTCACATTTGTAAAGTGCAGGAGTTTTTCTCTGTTTTGTTTACTGCTATGTCTCCGGTGACTAAAAGGGGGCCAGAATATAAAACATTTGTGAAACAAATGTATTGTAAAGGTTATACTGACAAGAAACAATTCTCCAGATGCACAATAGAGTGAATCTTACTTATTTAATTAATTAATTTTTGGTTAATCCTCACCTGAGGATATTTCTCCATTGATTTTTTAAAAATATTTATTGTTGGGAGTATTACAAATGTCGTCTCCCCCCCCACCTCCCAATTTCCCCCTCCACCCGGTTCCGAACCCACCCCAGGCCTTCATTCCCCTATTGTCTGTGTCTATAGGTAAGATCTTTGGTTAATCTCTTTCCATCCCCTTACCTCCTTCCCTCTGGGACTCATCAGTCTGTTCCATGCTCCCATGCCTCTGATTCTATTTTATTCACCAGGTGCTTTTCATTAGATTTTTGTTTACTTTGATATTTAGATTCAATTGTTGATAGATATAAATTTGTTGCCATTTTATTGTTAATATTTTTTAATCTCTTCTTTTTAAAGAACACCCTTCAACATTTCATGTAATACTGGTTTGGTGGTGATGAACTCCTTTAGCTTTTTCTTATCTGTGAAACTCTTTATCTGACCCTCAATTCTAAATGAGAGCTTTGCTGGGTAGAGTAATCTTGGTTATAAGTCTTTGCTTTTCATCACTTTGAATATTTCTTACCACTCCCTTCTGGTCTGCAAAGTTTCTGTTGAGAAATCAGCTGACAGTCGTATGGGTGCTCCCTTGTAGGTAACTAACTGCTTTTCTCTTGCTGCTTTTAAGATTCTCTCTTTGTCTTTAGCCCTTGGCATTTTAATTAAAATGTGTCTTGATGTGGGCCTCTTTGGGTTCTGCTGGAGGCAAAGACCAACAGTAGTTAGCATAATTATGCAAAAAGTCTACTGGAAGGCTAATGGACTTTGATATTCAGCCAGGGCTGAAAATCAGCATAATATCGCCCTGCTGTAGGCCAAATGGCTGAAGGCAATCCCCTAACCCAGTGGTCAGCAAACTGCGGCTCGGCAAACCGCAGTTCGTGAGCCACATGTGGTTCTTTGGCCCCTTGAGTGTGGCTCTTCCACAAAATACCGGCTCTTCCACAAAATACTGACTTCTGCGCATGGGCCACAAAGTTTCAATCACACTGTACATGCGCACTCGCACGTGGTGTTTTGTGGAAAAGCCACACTCAAGGGGCCAAAGAGCCCCCTGTGGCTCGAGAACCGAAGTTTGCCGACCACGGCCCTAACCTGATAATCTTTTTATTGTTTATCAGACTTTACCATTGATGTGCCTGTTTGCAGTCCTAAAGGGCAAATGTGTATTCAAGTAAATAAAAGCTGATGGGTCCAGGGTTTCAGAGAGTCTCTCCGCTAGAGAAAGGTCTCCGCCTGGCTTCCCCCATGCCTTCTAAATTTATATTTATTGTCTAGTGTAATCATTTGTGCATTAGCACCTTCTCTAGACCTTGAACCCTAGCCACAAATGGATGCGGCATTCACAGGATCCCTCTTGATTGGGACTCTCTGTACTTCCTGGACATGTAAGTCTATTTCTTTCACCAAGTAGGGGAAGTTTTCTGTCACTATTTCTTCAAATAAGTTTTCAATATCTTGCTCTCTCTCACCTTATTCTGGCATCCCCATAATGCAAATGTTGATTCACTTGTAATTGTCCCAGAGGCTCCTTAGACTATCTTCATGTTTTTGGATTCTTTTATCTTTTTGCTCTTCATATTGGGTGCTTTTTGCTTCCTCATATTCCAAATAGCTGATTTTATTTTTGGCATTCTCTACTCTACTGTAGTTTCCCTGTAAATTATTCTCTATTTCAGTTAGTGTATGCTTAATTTCTGACTGGCCCATTTTCATGTCTTTGACTTTTTCACTAAGATCCTTGAAAGTCTCATGAAGATCCTTGAGTAACTTTATAACCATGGTTTTGAGCTCTGTATCCAAAAGTTTGCTTGTTTCCATTTCTTTCATTTGTGACACAGTTCTTTGTCTCCCCATTTTGACTGCCTCCCTGTGTTTGTTTCTATATATTAGGTAGAGCTCCTATGTCTCTTGGAATTGGTAGAGTGGCCTTCTGTAGTAGGTGTCTTGTAGAGCCCAGTCACCTGAACTGGGCACTCTAGGTGGACCCCTGTGTGGGCTGTGTACACAGTCTTGTAGATGAGCCATGATTGCTGTTGGTGTCACTGGGAGGAATCGATCTCCAGGCCAATTGACTGTGAGGACCAGCTGCGACTACGATGGGAGAGCTGCTGTGCAGGAAACACCCTATGGAGCAGGACTTGCTTCAGTGGGGCTTTGGTGCTCACTGAGTCTGCCCGTTGAGTGTGTTGCTTGTGGATGGGTAGAATTGTAATCTGCCATGGTCTGAAGCTGTCCACCAAGTGCACTGGCTCTAGGGCTTCCAGGGCGGTGCAAAGTTTGAAGCCTGAGGAAGGACAGGCCATTCATATGCAAAATCCACTGCAAACAGGTTGGGTGGGGTTGCCAATTGGATGGGACAGGGTCTCAGGGAATCACCAGGGCAGAGCAAACAGATATGGCTGCTAGTCAGCCCTGTGACCAGGGAGGTCCCAGCACAGGAACAATGACCCCTACCAGCAACCCCATCTGGGAGAAAGCCACCCCTGAGTTTCTGCCCTGATGCCAGACAATCCAGTTCCTCCTCATATGTGTCTGGGTCCCCCAGAGCCTCGCCCTGACACTGGAGCTTGGAGGAAGCAGGACCTTGTAAGTTCAATTTGTGTGCCGGCCCTTTAAGAGGGATACCTGGATCTCCAGCAACCTCAGTGTCACTGAACCCTAATCCCTCCTGGTTTCAGACATCATCCAGAACCACAGCAAGGCTGGCTGAGTGGAAATTCCACAACTAGAAGGAAAGAGAAAAGCACACTGAGACTCAGGGGAGGTGCAGTGGAAAGTAAAATACTAAGGTGCGGAGGTGCATGCAGAGAGGGCTGGCGGCTGAGGGCGCGGTTGTCGTTTTCAATTGGGAGGGAGTCTCAGACTCTGAGCTCCAGTTCCGGGTGAGTCTCTGGGGACACAGATTCATACGGGAGAAGCAGGACTGTCTGGCATCAGTTGGAACTCAAAGACAGCTTTCTCTCAGAGGGGCTGGCAGGGATTTCCAGGATACTGAGAAGTGGGGCCTCTGAGAGCAGCCATAACTGCTAGCCCCGCCCTGTTGATCCTGTGGGACCCACCCCACCCAAGCCCTGCAGGGAGGCTTTTGCTGGATAGCCTAAGGCAGAGGCTAGATTAGCACCTCCCTAGAGATCCAGGAGCCAGGAAACCCAGAGGTCAGAGTGGGACCATCCAGTTTGCAGCTCCGTGGAACCATAAAGGACACACTCAGGGGGCAGACTCAGTGAGCACCAAAGCCCCACGTCTAGCCCCAGAGGGATGTCTCCAGCACAGAAGTTCTCCCACTGCAGACACAGGTGATTCTCACAGCCAATTGGCCTGGAGGTCAATTCCTCTCAGTGATACCTATAACAATCAAGGCTTAACTACAAGACTGTGCATAAAGACCACAAGGGGGTGCACCAAGAGTGTCTACCTCAGGTAATTGGGGAGGCTGAACCCATGGGCCCTAGAGGACACTCAGCACAGACAACCACTTTATCAACACAGGGAAGTATAAAAAATGCAGAAACAAAGCGAAAGGACACAAATGACAGAAATGGAGGAAAGCAAACTACTGGACATAGAGTTCAAAACCACACTTTTAAGGTTTTTCAAGAATTTTCTAGAAAGTGCCGATAAACTTAATGAGATCTACAAGAAATCTAATGAGACCCTCGAGGTTGTGATAAAGGACCAACTAGAAATTAAGCATACACTGCCTGAAATAAAGAATATTATACAGACTCCCAACAGCAGACTAGAGGATCGCAAGAATGAAGTCAACGATTGGAAATATGAAGAAGCAAAAAACACCCAACCAGAAAAGCAAAATGAAAAAAGAATCCAAAAATATGAAGATAGTGTAAGGAGCCTCTGGGACAGCTTCAAGTGTACCAACATCAGAATTATAGGGGTGCCAGAAGAAGAAAGAGAGAGCAAGATATTGAAAACCTAGTTGAAGAAATAATGACAGAAAACTTCCCCCACCTGGTGAAAGAAATAGACTTACAAGTACAGGAAGCACAGAGAACCCCAAACAAAATGAATCCAAAGAGGACCACACCAAGACACATCATAATTAAAATGCCAAGAGCAAAAGACAAAGAGAGAATCTCAAAAGCAGCAAGAGAAAGACACTCAGTTACCTACAAGGGAGCACCCATATGACTGTCAGCTGATTTCTCAACAGAAACTTTGCAGGCCAGAAGGGAGTGGCAAGAAATATTCAAAGTGATGAATGCCAAGAACCTACAACCAAGATTACTTTATCCAGCAAAGCTATCATTCAGAATTGAAGGTCAGATAAAGAGCTTCACAGGTAAGAAAAAGCTAAAGGAGTTCATCACCACCAAACCAGTATTATATGAAATGCTGAACGGTCTCCTTTAAGAAGAGGAAGAAGAAAAAGGTAAGATACAAATTATGAACAACAAATACACATCTATCAACAAGTGAACCTGAAAATCAAGTGAATAAATAATCTGATGAACAGAATGAACTGGTGCTTATAATAGAATCAGGGGCACAGAAAGGGAGTGGACTGGCTATTCTTGTGGGGGAAAGGGGTGAGGGGGATGCGGGAAGAGACTGGACAGAAATCATGCACCTATGGATGAGGACATTGGGTGAGGAGTGAGGGAGGAGGGTGGGGTGGGAACTGGGTGGAGGGGAGTTATGGGGGGAAAAAGAGGAACAAATGTAATAATCTGAACAATAAAGATCCTATCTAATAAAAGAGAAACATGGTAATTAGCGTATGACCGCTACCCTTCCCCTTGGTTAATCAGGGCGATATGCAAATTAACTGCCAGTCAAGATGGTGGCCGGCAGCCAGGCAGCTTGAAACTAACATGAGGTTTGCTTGCTTCAGTGACCGAGGACTCCAACGTTCCCCACCTGACACCACTGCAGTTTGAAGATTGTAACAAATATAGAAGCTAAACAAAACCCCAGAAACCTGCTTTCAGCGAGCCGGGATCTCAGAACTGGAGTTGATACAGAGTTTTGATTATAGAATCTAAACAAACCAGATACGTACTTTCAGCAGCTGAGGCCTCAGAGATGGAGCCAAGCCTCAGAGCTAAAGCTGGCCCAGAATAAAAAAGAAAAAAGAAGAAAAAAGGAGTGGTTGGGAGCTTCAGTCCCAG